>NC_065923.1:43249469-43339491 GCF_024586455.1 Bactrocera neohumeralis | reverse complement strand
AACCCCTTTGGGGTTTAAAAAGAAATGTTACAAAGGGATCACAAACCGTTTTACGTCAGCACGAGCGGACCATGCCCCTTTGACTTTCCTCGCCATCTTCTCGCCTACATAAACTCGGTATGGGCGAAGAAAAACATTCTTTATCTGAGGAATCCATATCTTCTATTTTCACTTGCCTAAGCACAAATAAGTTACCAAATTATATACTAGTATAAAATCAAAGTTCGCGCGAAATTCAGAGCTGAATCATACATCCACTTTGCGGTCTCAAAAATCCATCAATTTACCTGACGTAAGATTTTTTTAAACATCCGATTGACGTTATACAATACATAACCGTCAAAATGTAAGATACCTTAGATACCTTAGCAAAATAAACTGATCGTATAATATTGGATATATAAAATAGTTTTGTATCAAAAATATGTGAATTTGGTCTGCGAATTACCCCACTCCCATATACTAAATATGTACATATGTATGTATGTATGCTATTTTTATTATTCCAACAAACGAAAATAATTGCAAGAGATTTCTCAAAGTAATTAAAGTCACCATCTATAGACGGCAGTTATTATTAATATTACTACGAGTAAGAACCGATTTTATTACCTACAAGAGCATTTACAAAAACTTGCATCATAAAAATCACGTTCTGATATACATATTTGTTCTCGTATAAATATATAATTACCCAACAGCAATAGAGTTAATTTTGTTGACGGAGTTATAGTCTTATTGCAAAAGCGGTTGTTATTTCCTGAGCAACCAGCTTTGCTAAATTTTCATATACCCCGAGGCTAACCACTAATCGAAGCTTCCAATATGTTATATTTATTTTGCTTTATTCTGTGCTTGAGAGCTTGTTGGTTAAATATTTTAATTTAATTTTAAAATAACGAGTGTTGGAAAAATGTGAAAAATTTCTTAAAAAAAAAATGAATTTCCAAAATGAATAAGTTATTTTTATTAGAAGCATTGTTTCAAGTCAGTCTGGACTCTGCTTAAAAAAATTCATGATAAATTTTTCTATCAAAAAATTATACAAATAATTCTATACTGATAGGTAAATATTAGCTCAATGAATATTTAAATATTATTTAATCAAATTGTTTACAGTTCTGAAAATTGTATATGTGCGCTGATCAATTGCTTTTGAGTTTGTATTTATTAAAAACAATTCTCAATCTATATGAAAGCTGGGTCAAACCACGTCAAGTGGTCCATGAAAATTTCGAAAAATCACCGATTTTGAAAATGAGCAGTTCATTAGAAAAGGGACCAGACTCATACGCTGGTAATAAAATAAATGTGTAAAAACGAATGAGTGATGTGTTAGTGGATATAAAAGTGAAAAATATAAGTTCAAAATTAATTTCATATCTAGAAAATACGTAATTCAAATAATGGTAATTTTCAACTTTAAATGCGAATATCTCGAAAACTATAAGCTTCCTGCAGCTATAGCTATATATATATTCTTGATCTGGAGAATTTCCTCTATGCGACCATACCAATTTTATTTCCGAAATAATGGGACGGTATACTAAAGTCTTTCCCAACCTAGAAAAGAAATATTCCGATGAATGAATTTTCGCGCGAAATTTAAATTATAATCGAATTTTTCATATTCTTGTAACCTGCACGGATTAAAGCCTTGGCATGTTAGTTATATAGGGTCGTTTCCACCGGATTTTTTTTTATTCTGAGCACGAAAATGCATTGTTATAAGAAAACGTGCTTTGTCAATTTTATTAAGATAACTCGCTTTTTGGTCGTTATATGTATGCAGTGTAAAGTCACCCGGAAGTTCCAAAATCTTTATATTAGGTATATTAGGGCTACAGGAAGTATTAACCCCATTCAACTCATTTGTAGTACACGGATATACCACTATCAAGAAGCGAATTCAATTATAAATCAGACACATTGACAAATTTTTTCGCTAAGAGGTCAACTATAGGTACTGGGGTTCAATTATTCGGTACATAAAGGCTTCAACAGGTTTTTTTTTGGACTTGAGGCATAGCATAGGCATTAAACGAGCAAAATTTTATCCCGTTATCTTTTTTTATACTCTCTCAACAAAGTTGCTAAGGAAAGTATTATAGTTTTGTTCACATAACGGTTGTTTGTAAGTCCTAAAACTAAAAGAGTCAGATATAGGGTTATGTATACCAAAGTGATCAGGGTGACGAGTAGAGTTGAAATCCGGATGACTGTCTGTCCGTCCGTCCGTGCAAGCTGTAACTTCAGTAAAAACTGAGATATCATGATGAAACTTGGTACACGTATTTCTTGGCTCCATAAGAAGGTTAAGTTCGAAGATGGCCAAAATCGGCCAACTGCCACGCCCACAAAATGGCGAAAACCGAAAACCTATAAAGTGTCATAACTAAGCCATAAATAAAAATATTAAAGTGAAATTTGTCACAAAGGTTCGCATTAGGGAGGGGCATATTTGGACGTAATTTTTTTGGAAAAGTGGGCGTGGCCCCGCCCCCTACTATGTTTTTTGTACATATCTCGGAAACTATTATAGCTATGTCAACCAAACTCTATAGAGTCGTTTCTTTCAGGCATTTCCATATACAGTTCAAAAATGGAAGAGATCGGATAATAACCACGCCCACCTCCCATACAAAGGTTATGTTGAAAATCACTAAAAGTGCGTTAACCGACTAACAAAAAACGTCAGAAACCCTAAATTTTACGGAACGAACTGCAGAAGGAAGCTGCACCCAGACTTGTTTTAAAAATCGGAAATGGGCGTGGCGTCGCCCACTTATGGACCAAAAACCATATCTCAGGAACTACTAAACCGATTTCAATGAAATTCGGTATATAATATTTCCATAACACACTGATGACATGTACGAAATATGGGTGAAATCGGTTCACAACCACGCCTTCTCCCAATATAACGCTATTTTGAATTCCATCTGATGCCTTGTCTGTATAATACATATACATTAGGAAATGAAAATACAATTCAATACTCAAAGTACACAAATTGATCTAATCTAATTAATTTTACAGCAAAATAAAAAAATATGTAAATGTCGAATAATGAAATCTCGATTATCACTTTACCATGCGAGAGTATAAAATGTTCGGTGACACCCGAACTTAGCCCTTCCTTACTTGTTTCTTGATATATACACTCCAAAGGAAAGAATCAGTTGAATATAAAATTGTGTTGTATGGGAAGTAGACGTGAACTACAGCCGATTACGAAATATATACATATGTGTTTCTACATAAAGTAAACGGTTTCACGCCCATCGTTAAATTTTGAGCCCTTCTCCATTAATGCCCTGCCATACCATCCCGCGGCTAAAACTTTAAGTATTTAGTTATTGATTTATAACGCTTTAAGTAGTTTTTAACAGTATCGTTAAATGGGGATTGAGCGGAGTTTTTGTATTTTTTTTTTTTGCCCAGGACGCCCATATCAAATTTCATCAAAATTCTTTATATTTACTCAGTTACAATTCGTACGGACGGACGGACGGACGGGCGGACAGGTAGACACCCGGATTTGAACTCGTCTCTTCAACTTGATCATTTATAGATATATACCCATAAAGCTATCTAGCTTAGTTTTAGGTGATATGTACAATTGTTGGGTGAACAAAACTTTTATACAAAACATTCTGTAGCAACATACCTATTGCAAGTATATTAATGTTTGCCTTAATTACCCATGACACTCTGCAAATGGCTCAATATACATCAATGTTATCACTTTAGAATAAACAGAGCAACGCAAGAGCACCAAGTGCATGTGCCAATAATTTATCACACTTGATGTTATTGATGATGAGATTTAAATGTAAATTTAATGATCTGCACAACTGGATTTATATGTATATATGACATGTGTACATGTGCAGAAATATAACAGCAGTTGTGTCATAATGGCCTCTCTGCATTGTCCGATAAAAACATCACAAGGCTTACTCTTCGTATTGCTCAGGTGATAAATGACAATAAACGGCAATTTTTTACGTACATATTTAGTTACTTATCAGATTGACCTTAATTTACCATATATTGGGTAATCGAAAAGGTCTGCGTATCTTGCCATTTGAAAAAGTTACAGCTGCTGAGTGAAAATAATGAAGAAATTTTTGTATAAAAAAGGGAAAATTGCAATGAAATTTGTGAAGCTTACGGAGACGATGCTGCATCAGTTCGTATGGTTCCCTCGTTCCATTCTGGAAATTTCGAAATTCGATTTACACTGATGAAAGTTTTACACTGATCTAATAATGTCTCTAGCCGAAGATGGCAAAAAGTGGTCAACCAAAATGGTACATACTTGGTTCATTAAACTTCATTATAAATATAAAACAAAATAAGTTGAAGTTTGATTAGGAATACGAAAATACTTTTTGGACTACCAATGTAAGTAAAAGTCTAAGGAGAGTTTTGATTGGGTCATGTTGGGATAGAACAAAAATATAGCTCATCCCATATCGCACACTAACTACAAAGAGTCGCAACTCAAAAATTTTCAAAATCAATTTTTTTCCATATACATATCATTTGTAATACACTTATCTACTTACCCAAGAAACTTTATTCCCATCAGGATCTTATTTACTGGGAAATCGCCTCGTCACTATTTGTAGTAGTGTCGCTAATGTTGAATTATAGTAAATCGTGAATTTTCTGTGCCTCTTCTTCCAATAAAGTGTATTATTTGAGTTAAATCATGTGTATTATTTGAAATGTTTCACATTCGATAAAATAATTGTGTTTATCACATTGTTATTTGAAGTCTTAAATCAAAAATGTGTCTTAATTTCTCTGTTAAACTGAAAAATCAATCATATTAGAGTAAGGTCCTATTTAAAGAAAATATACTTGCATATTATGGACGAAGAATTGACTGTATTTAATAATTTTTACACCAACGGCTTCCTACTCCACCTGAATATATGTAATTTTTCCGAAAGGTCACCGGAAACGGCGTCGCAATGGTCGAGTTTTAATTATATTTTCTAAAAATTTCAGAATTTGTTTGTTAATACTGTATGTAACCCATTAATGTTAAAATTGTTATTGTTTTGCCTCTGCAATTGGAAATTAAATCAAATCAAATATGCAAATTAGCGCCGCCAATAACTGAAAAGTAAGCATTGAAGATATGGCAAAGTAAAATCATTTGGGTGGAGATATTGTTAGAGCGAATAAGCACGATATACAGCACTGCTCTGCAGTTTGTGGCGTAATTCACCAAAAGCTATAGCGTAAATATTTCATATGCCAATAGCGATGTTTGATCATTAGCAGACTAAACATCATTCAACAAATGTTTTGCCATATTACAGAGCAGTTCAATGCATTACGTCAATTAGCCACCAAAACACTACATTTGCAATGAAAGCCTCTAAAAATAACGATATATGTTTATATTTCGTTTTTGACATTTTATATAAAAATTATCTGATTTGTACCCACAATTTTTTTCGAAAAAACAAACTGACAGTATAAGCTCAGATGCAATACCAACTTCCGTAGAAACACGTTGATTACGTTCATTAAGAGAAGGACGTTTTACTGCCCAAAAAAGTCAATTTTTAGAAGTACAAAAAAACAACAAGTTAGCTTTGGCTGACACATAAATGGCGCGACTCAGATTTAGTTCATATAATTTTTAGTTAGTTCTACCCTTTAAATGACGCATGTGCGAAGTTTACAGCTCTCGAATCATTAGTTTGTAAGTTATATAATTTTAAGTGAAGCAAATTTCGTTATTATGAAAATAATGGATTAAAATGAATTTTGCTTGTTAGTAAATATTGCTTTTGAATACAGTGGAAAGAAAAACTTGGATTAATAACAAGTTTCAGGACAGTGTCCCATTCAAATCAACCTCCAAAGATTGATATTCGAAGTTAACAGGGGATTAGTATTAACAATCTCATTAGGATTTGGAAGCACATGTATATCACACCCTTCTGATCCCACCAAACATATAGCTTGCCTTTTTACCGAATCGATATGAAAAGAAAAAGAAAAAAGGGTTATCCGCCGCACAGTGGCACCGCTCCATACATTTCTTGGAAAAAAATAGAAGGAGTGGTCGTACAACAATGAAACTTTGCAGAAACACTTCTCTGGACTAAATTAAGAAATTTTGAAAAATCTTGGAAAACCGCCCACTGCCACACCCACCTTCCATATAACTGCAATTGCCAAAATTTTTATTTTTGGACCTAGGGACTTGAAATTGAAAAAATTAAACTTAAACGCAAAGTGACGTTATTTATATCTTTACCTTGATAAAAATCCAATATAATATGCAATGTTTTAATTGAATATGTAACAGGCGAAAAATTGTGTTAGTTTTTATTTGTAATATTATGCAAGCACCATATCTTTAGCAATGGGATCTAGTTCTAAGGAAATTTTGTTCGAATGAAGCCTTAAGCTACTTATGTTAGGATCCGAAGTTATAAGAAGTCTGTTAATTGAAATCGACGTTACTAAAATGGAGGGTAATTGGCGGTTGTTTTTTCTTTTTAAATTAAAAGTACAGACCCGGAACTTTCATTTTCTTATAGTAAGAGGGCTAAGCAAGGCAAAGCTTATGTGCTTTTTTTCCATCAAAAAATGAAAAGTTAATATTTTTTAGTATAATTTTTGAAAAATTATAAAACTTAGCTTACTTTGCCAATTTCAATAAATTTTCTTTTTTATAAGCACGTAGGTGCTATATTTTCACTAAAAAATAAAAGAAAAGTCATAGCTATAAACTTACACACAGAAAAGTTGTTTATTTGGACAATAATTTTAATCTGATTTTATTGAATAACTTTCCGTCGACTTCTGTTAGTTTTTTTAACTATAAAATTTCACTTTTTATAAAAAACCTTGTTGAATTTTTCTTATCCAAATATTTCTTTACAAAACAAAATTATTAAAGTTTTGAAATTGGAAAGCCGAAATGCCACTGTGCGCCGTGCTGAAATATTGTAAACACATGATGAGGAAGTAACTACTAGGAAAAAATTTCCGAAATCACGCAGTTTATTATCCTCCTCCAAAATACCACAATATGGTATAGAGTGAAAGTTTGAAATGGGGGGTAGGTAAAATTACATAATTATAAATATTAATATATTCGATTCGACTATTTTGCCACGATTAAATATTACACTTCGTTTATTTATACAGAGAGTTTGCACCAAACATCTAAATACACAAGTTCTCAACAAATCATTAGAAAATTTGCAATTTTTTCAGTGATGTATAATTTTGTAAACAATTATTGCGTACAATCTCAGAAATTGCAAAACTTATCGGTTATTATAAATATAATATCATCTATGCTTAGTGCACTCAACAACTTCTTACTGAAATGGCTGTCTGAAGAAATTATGCATTTGAGTGCATTTCATGTCCGCATCGTGTCATACACGTAAATGCGACCGCAAACATAGACTACTATATGTAGGCATTGAGTAAGATACGTGAGTGCCTGCAGCCATTTACTCTAAATGTTATATTTACCATAACTTATTCATTGAGAAAAGTGCATGGTATAGTAACAAAGTCATATGTATGGTTTTGTATATGACTGCGCTTAGCAGTATAGATATTTGCAAAGTATATACGCTTGCAAACCTTTTGCCTTCTGAAATCTTACACGTTTAATTAACAAAATGCACTGCGGTAAGCGCTTTTGTCGACAGTGTATGGTTGAATGAAGAAATTAGTAATACATTAATTGCTGCAAGCACCTGGCCATTTAAGAAGTTTAAGTATGATGAAATTTAAGCTGCACAAGGTGATGCAAATCCAACCAGAGCTATAAAAATCCTTATGAGATAAATGGGAGAGAGGATAAGATAAAAATGATTTGGTCATTATTGGTCCCCCTTGACTGAACATTGTAGAAATATGTAAATATAATAAGTGAGTCGGAATGATAATGACATCTATAAATGATCGAAATGGCTCCATAACTTTTAAAGGTTTCCATATACGGAATATGAAGACATCAGTGTCTATGGCTGAATTTTTTCTGAATATATTAGTAAATTTGTCAGATATTTTAAAGCAACAAACTTATTCTAAAATGTTTTATTAATAGAATAAAAATATATAACGAAAAGCGGGAAAGGAAATATACAGCTTAACTAGAACAAGAAAAGGATTTATGGAACTTTGGGAATGTTTTTTCACCTCACTGCATGCAGAGGTTTTAGAAAAATTAAGTAAAAGTCAAAATTTCCATTTCTTCCTTAATAGTGCGCGTTAAATTCCAAATCTAATTTCCGACTCTTATGCTCAAATAAATTCGACTTTGACGTGGTCTAAATTTCAATGAAAATTCACTATGTGTACACTCACAACATTCTGCGTATATTATTCACTTATGAGGAGAAAAGATGTTAAAGCAGGATGGGAAAACTGATCACACCAATAATATTAATATAGGTATATGAGATAAGAGAAATTAAATATTCAACATAGAATTCACGTTCCATCAAGTTTTAGATAATTTATCAAAATCGTACTGCTCGGCTTACAGTGCATACTTTGTACACAAAACTTCTATGTAACTAATTACAGCAAATATTCGTTTCATCTGAAAAGCCACCATATATTTTTAAACCTTGATTGCCACACGCCTTGGTTACACGATGCGCATTTATGTTTTGCGAACTCTTCTTTGAGTAATCACACCAAATTTGTAAAACGCAAGTCATTGCAGCTGCTACACGTGAATTTGCATATAAGGTGACATACCTGTAGTTGGATTCAGTAGTTGTTGTCGCATACGAATTAGTAATTTCCGCACAGCTTTGTTCAAGTTGATGTATTGAATAAGATGCATAAATTTGCAGAGTGTGTGATACTAATTTTCTAGTAGTATCCTTCGCGAAGTGGAGAGTGTATACTTAGCCCAATCGAATACCAATTGTATTTTTATGCTAGGTATGGCTCAACCTCAAAGTAAAGTTATCTAAATCTTTATTTTGTGTATCTTACTTTATATTCCCTACATTTATATTTCCGGTGATATATACCACATAATATGACAAGGCATTGCTTTTTAACACTCTATGCCATAGGAAAATGTAACATGTATTAGATCCATTCAGATATTTAAATTGTAATTTGTTTAATATCCAATATAAGATAATCCTGACATTGTGATGTAAAAAGTAATATAACCGTCATACTAGTAAGAATTTAGAATTTTGACCAATATTACTCACTTTTTTATTAACTTCATATTTCTAAGTGAGTGATGTAGTGTAAGCTAAGTTGTATATCTCCTATGTTCATTGCTCCGAGTGAGGTGCAAATCATCATTTTGCTTATATGTGTACCAGTTGGATAGTTTCTTGTAATCTTAGCAGACTTATAACCTTTACAAACGTAAATAAAGTACTTTCTTAATAAAACAACCTAATTGCGCATTATTCGTATTCATTTCCTTTAGACTAGCCATTATTTAAATATGGTACATATGTATATACTATTACTTAATTAAATTCAACAAAAATAAAAAAAAAAGTCCGGGGGACACATCTGGGCTGTAGGGCTGCTGCGGAAGCATTGGGATGCCGGCCTTGGTAAGATAGTTGTTCACAAGAAAGGCGGTGTGAGCCTGAGCGTTGTCGTGGTGAAACTTCCAATCGGCTGCGATATCTTCTTGATCATATAAAATATCTCTGTTGCAGATTTACCGATTTTCACACAGAATTTAATTACGTATGTACCTCTGCTCTAACGAGCGCTGCATTTTCGGCTTGCACCACTCACAGAAACACGTAGCGCGAAAGTGTTTAACCTGCCTCTCCAGGTACTCGGAGACAACTGATCAGCCGCACGTACGTTAGCTAGAAACGCCCTCTACCGAATCCAGTCGGTGCGCGAGTTAATTTTTACATTAAGTAAAAATGAGTCAAAAGAATATATTTTGAGCTGCACCGAAATGTGTACTCTTTATTTATATTCTTAAGACTAACTTATTACATGGTTCTTACTTCTATTTATACTAACTAGTATGTTTACTTATTACTAGTTGATAGTTTGTTAAGATACAGATTATATTATTTGTTTAGGTTTGTTTACATACATATACATATATTGCTTGCTTAGATACAATTGCTTTGTTTTAAGATAAGGTTGTTGTGGTATTCAAACTCAATGTTGTTTTGATACTTGTTTGTTTAGGATTGTTTGTTGGAGTGATAGTGCATTTCAATTGTTCCAACTCAAGGTTGTTTTGATGCATTCTGTTTACTGAAACAATAGGTTGTTTTGATGTTTGTTACTATTATAAGGAATACATTCCTTAACTCGCGCACGCTCCGAAGTACAGGCGTGGCTGAAGAAAATCAGTCTTATTAATTTCCAGAAAAAACCAGTATAACCAAGAAGTCAAGACTGCAGAAGTTACTGGCGAAATATGCTTCTGAATTCTTAATTAAATGCACACTCATACAAGTAGACATACCTGTAACATAAAGTTAGGTAAAACGCCAATTAATTTAGATTTCATTAATATGCTAGTAAACAAATAAAATTTCATTCAGTGAAATAACAGTAATTTGCACAATTTCGATTATCACTTTTCCTGAAGCAGTAAAATATATCACATCACATGATCTAATCACACTAATTTTTCACCTTAGTAGTATAACTTTGTAAAATTGTAAACAGTTATACACACATTCAGAAATTGAAACGGGTCAACAAAACCTTTTTTTTAATTTTTACAAAGATAGGTGTGAGATGGATCATTTGGAAGAAAAGTACAAAAAATACTTAACAGAGACAAATCTGACAGATCTTCTTCCGTCTTCTTCTGATTTTTATACTCTGAACAGGGTATATTATGTTTGTCACAAATATCAGAAAGTATAGACCCCATAAATGATCAGTATGTTGAGCTGAGTCGATTTAACCATGTCTGTCTATCTGTCTGTCCGTCTGTCTATATATACGAACTAATCCCTCAGTTTTTAAGATATCGTTTTTGAAATTTTGCAAACGTCATTTCTTCTTCAAGAAGCTGCTCAATTGCCGGAACTGCCGATATCGGACCACTCTAGCATATAGCTGCCATACAAACTGAACGATCGGAATCAAGGGCTGGGAAAACTTTCACATTTGACAATGTATCTTCACAAAAGTTGGCATGGGTTATTTCCTAATATAATAATGTAATATACGAAGAAATTATTCAGATCGGCTTACCATAGCATATAGCTTCCATGTAAACTGAACACATAGTTACAAAAAGAAATGCACCAGTGAAAGGTATATTAGCTTCGTAGCAGCCGAATTTAACGTTTTTTTCTTGTTTTTAATAATTTTAAATTGAACTCAAGGTCATCATGAGACGAAGTTTCTCCGAAAGGGCTGAACATATTATCTTAAAACTTTCGGAATATAATAATGTATTTCTCACGTAATTAACGAAAAATTAATATTTTGGATTTTCATATTACTTCGATCATAACGTGTTTGCATCTACAGTAATAACAAATATATTATTTCTAACATGCAAGTAGATAAACCACTTTAGGTCAGAAAAGTTGTATTATGCTATCCAGTGGTAAAATTTAGGGCTTCTAATTCTTTATTAACTATAGTACTTTCCATTTCCCACTTACTACGTAAATGTTGGTGAAGGATAAGCCAAATATACTGTTGTGTCTTTTACTCCCATCACATCTGAGTAAGACGTGTTTTAAAATTTACATCTCAGATCGACTCTCTGATAAAGGTTCCGACGATTCCGTATTATAAAATAATAACATACGTCATATACCCTGTTCAGGGTTTAAGAAAAAATTCAAAAGAATTGAAACTTTATAGAACGTTCTGTATTTTTACGATAAGCTGCGAACTGAGGGTTGACTTTACCACATTAAAGAAACTAGCAGCCACTCAAAACCTTAACACCAAAAGTAAAAGGAAACAATTTGAACTATTAACAAGTTAGCACTTCACCTAATAAGGACTAATTAGAGGACTGAACCTCTTTTGCTAGGACCGCTGTCCCACAAAATTAGAAATTCTACTGGAAATTACTGAAATCCATTTTATTTTAAAGTACTTAACCGTTAGAGGTCGGATATTTGTTTACTTAAGTGTCACAATTCACAAATGAACACATATTCGTACATGTTGAAAAGTCTTACACCGCTACATGTTTCACCGCAAAAGCCACAAGGTATAGGTAAGCCGAACCCCTGATGGAACTATTCCATTCTTACCTTACGCTCTGTAAATTTGCATTTACTAATGCTAATCCAATTAGCAGTGTGTTGACATTTTGTTTGGTTTTTGAAAATATATATTTTACTTCTTAGCATCTGCATAATCTTCTTACAATGCCGTCACTATCGCCACTTTACTCATTTACTCATACTAGTATGAATATCTGCTATTTGTACCCTCATTGTTTAGAAGAACCATTTCCTGTATACACTTATACTCTTATGGTAACCAGCATATGGTCCACCCCTAGTCACCTTTCATAGTACACATGTATGCTCTTGCTACTATACCTTTTTCAACATAAGCATAGTTGGCTTGAGAGCTCATTTTGCTGCTTTAGCATTTCGGTTTCTGCTGGTTAACTATGTAGCGCACACGGAAACCTAAAAGAAGACACAAATATAAATATTAACTCTGCAGCAAAATGCACATGAAAATCTTTTGATCTATTGACACCCACAATTTATACATTGACTTATTTTATATTCTATCAGAAACGCTACACTCCAATACCAAAACATGCAAACGCTGACATATTGTGTTTAAGTTTACACAATAAGTTTACTTAAAAGTAGTTGCACGCAACACGATTTTGAAACGCTAAACTTTGCGAAATTTTACCATGCGTACAACACGTGCTCTCACATAATACCACTAAATGTCAGAACAACAATATTTTGTTTTATGGTTTGCCATACACTTGTCGCAGCTGTGACGATTTTAGTGGCTTGTTAATTTTTTTTTGGTGGTTCGCAAATTGTGCTTAGTTTATAAGTTATCTTTCTTCATTTTCCGTACGAATACAATTTGATTTGTTGTTGTGACTTACTTATAAGTATTAACTTCGGGCTAGCCTTCAAATAACATTTGGTTAAAATGAGTAGAGAATGTCAATAGCAACATTTTCTAAATGAAATTATAAATATAGAAAAATGTAATTACTTGTGACGTCAAAGAAAAGTAAAAGTAGGGGATAACACTTCACAAAAATTTGACCACAAGATTTGCTTCTAAAAACAGCAAGAAAGATAAAGACATATTTTGGAAAACAGTGATCCAATATTATGCTTATTTTAAACCGTTGTACGTGTCATCTAAAACTAAGCGACATACATAGAGGCTTACATATATAATATATAAATCATCGGGATGACGTGAAAGGTTGAATTCTGGGTGACTGATTGTCTCTCCGGTCAAGCTGTTACTTGAGCAAAATTTGATATGCATATCTTGTTACGCAGGTTTCTTAGTACAAAAAAAAATTACGAAATCGTAGATGGGCGTATTCGGACCCAACACATATAAAGTGTCATAACTTAGCACTACATTAAGATATAGTGCTGTAGTTTCGTGCGAGGGATCGTAGCAGCAAGGGGCATGTGTAGACAAAAACTTTTGAAAATGTGAGCGTAACCTCGCCCTCTAATAAGTTTAATGTATATGTCTTCTAATCTTAAGATTTACTTGCGAGTAGGTATAAGAAGGCTTTATGAGAGCTGGGGTAAAAATTGGACGATACTCGTGGTATCGCCACTCTTAGTTAAATCGCATATCTTTGGACGCCACCGACCGATTTCGACAAAGATTCATATTTCTATATCACAGTGCGAAAGTGGCGGACAGCTTCCCATACATACTTAGTATAACACAGTTTTAAATTCCATTTGGTTCTTTCACTTTCCTGTACACAAATCAAGGAATAATTAATATAATGGGATAAGACTTTGCATTAATAACTCCTTTAAAGTCTGCCATCTCCCAAATTTCAGAAATGTGAACTTCGGTATCTATTTTTGACTTTTAACAGAAAACATCGGTCCATGTATGGGATATACATTTGATATTCAGAGATAATCCTTTCTGGCAATAGTATCTCTGTGTAAGTTGGTTTAATATGGTCAGTACTTCCCTGAGCTCCATATACATAATGTAAACAATTTCTAACACCCGGATGACTTTATCCTGCATATATCGGCCAATATTTGGGTTATCTCAATGAAAATTACAGAGCGCGTTTTTCTCATAACGGTTTATCTTATCATATCACTGTTATTAGATAACTGATATATTGGGGATAGTGTCTGAGGTAAATAATTGAGATGACTTTTGAATCATTTTATCCGATATTTTCTGCAGAGAATTATACTTTAAAATCTTAATGTTAAATTTTTGGTTCTATTTTTTT
The DNA here is from genome assembly GCF_024586455.1 of Bactrocera neohumeralis. Classification (NCBI taxonomy): domain Eukaryota; kingdom Metazoa; phylum Arthropoda; class Insecta; order Diptera; family Tephritidae; genus Bactrocera; species Bactrocera neohumeralis. The sequence continues at coordinate 43,325,048 of NC_065923.1, read as the reverse complement.
ACTGGCAAATACAAGATCTAAAAACCTATTAATAATAAGACTGTCCCTGTTTCATGCTAGGTCTACGAGAATACATATATATACATTTGTTATAGATTTTTCCATTCGTGCGGTCGATTATTTTGAAATGATTTGTTTGAATGTTTTTTTGAATGTAGGTGGCATTTAGCTTATACAACAACTCACAGCTTATATTACCTCACGGATTTAAGTGTTATAGTATAAGTTATACTTTGCAGCAATATTTCGAAAAAATGGGTTTAAAAATTTTGACTTTTTAAATACCCATATCATATCTGGAGAAATTTCAGTTCAGTTCCTTGGTGCACTTTTGAATAACCTTTGCTGTTGTAAAAAAAACATATTTACATTTGTTATAGATTTTTCCTCTTTAGCCAACATCTAATATGAAAAATAAGGATATAACGTAACCAAGGTCTTTATTTTCAATTCAAGCAATAAAAATATTCCTTTAAAAGTAAAACGTAGTTAAAATATGCATCAAGTTACCTGTGACTTCATACAAGTGATTTTTATAATATATTTGCTCAGCCAACATCTAATATGAAAAATACGGTATTCCAAATATATTTTCGGACAATATATATTTGATGCAAAATTTAACTTTGTAATTTTTTAAGGAATCCTTTTATGAAAAAAATGATTTGTTACTTTTTTGTAATAGAATCTTTTTCAAAGTTGTAAATTTAAGTGTTAAATAGTAAATGGGAAAATAAATGAGGTTCAAATCAATGAGACAGCTTAATTTCGTGTTTTTTTTTAAGGGTAGGACGTGAAACATCAGAGGGCATTATGTACTACTGTAATCAAATTGAAAGGTGAATTTAGTCTATTTTATCTCCTTCAAGGTAATCTATTCCCGCTGCAATATACTTATTCCAACGAATTTCCAGTCATCATAGTACTTGGAAAAATCCTCCGTCGTGATGACCATCAGAGCCTTCATCGATTCAGCTTTTATATCCTCAATTGAGTGAAAATGTTGTCTTCGGAGTGATTATGTGAATTTTCTGAATAGCCAGAAGTTACACGAAGGTAAATCAGGCGAATACGGTGGTTGCGGCGCAGTATGAGATGGTGCATAATCGCACTTCTTTGTTCAATAAATTCAGACATAGCAAACATCGAAGAATTCGCTTTTAGAACATCACAAAACGACGCGCACCTCAAATACTAATGAATATTTTGGCGTAAAATTTAGCAAAGATGTCACTAACATTTTTACCATCTAACGGAAAAAAATTTACTGATTCGAAAAACACTCGAAGTAAAAATTTAAAAATTTACCTTTCAATTTGATCATAATAGTACTTCAGTTTTGAGAGCATTAAAAAGGAAAACTTGAAAGAGAGTCAAAAAATTAATAAACATGTATTATGCTTTCACATTAAAACATTCTTATTATAAAATAAATGTAATGTGAATGAATACCAAAAATGTATCGTACAGAAATTAAAGACTTAGAACACTTTTGAGGAATACTAAAATAAGTTAATTCGAACTTAAGTTGAACCGAAAATTTTATACTCAACGCCAGGGAAATACCTTAAGATATCAAATGTAAGCCCGAGGATCGGAATCTACTTAAGTAATTCTATATAATAAATACGAAATAAAATTTGGCAGTAAAAGAAAATCATTATATCGTCACCTGAAATGCAAAATAACGTAACAACATTTTCGGAAATTTACAGTGGCATGAATGAAACACGAAATAAAATGGAACATGAGTGAAACAAAATTTTAATATTGGTTAAAACTAGTTTATATTTGATCGGAGAACCAGAAAATGTTGAACATATGTAATATTATGTAAGTAATTTGAAGTAGTGAAGCGTAATCTATAAGACATTCAATTTCGAATTTTTTGATGATACGTTATTTTGCATTTCAGGTGACGATATGTAGTATATGGGAGTTGGAGTAGTATCCACCCAATTTTATCTATTGACTATTATCATGCCACATCCTGGGTTTCATTAAGGTGCTTCACATACAAACGCCAATCTTATGGAGCAAAATCAGACGGATGTTCGAAAATCCTGATACTATTTGTTATATAGTGGGTAGGTCCAGTTTTCGCCCATTTGACTATTCTATTTTTGACACAAGGATATAGTACTGTTACGAGTAAAACATGTTTTTTAATTATGATTGAGATGACTCAAATATTGGCCGATATACTTGTATTCAGAATAAAGTCACCTGGAATTTCGATAATCTTCATATAAGGTATATGTGGGCTCAGGAAAGTATTGATCTGATTCAACCCATTTTTAATACACAGAAATATTAGAAGAAAAGTTGCTGCCTGGCTTATTTACCGAAGGAAAGTATTGACCTGTAACCCATTTTTAATACACAGAAATATTATTTAAGAAAAAAGTTAGAATTTTTAAATTGTGTTACTTGGAACGCCCATGGTTCTTTGTCCAATTTCAATTTATCTGGGTTATATCCCACTTTTTGTCCCGAGATATGTGATTTCACTAAATTTCTCGACCAATGGCCCATCGGTCAAAAGTTATTGAATCGCTTTTAGTATATTCTTTATCCTTTATATTGTCGGTAAGAAATTCTTAGAATATTTTCGCTTAGCAGATTTGGTTGTAGCTTTAGCTTCAGAAGATACGTATTATACTTATTAGAGGGCGGGGCCACACCCACTTTTTAATTTTTTTTGCCTACAGGTGCCAGTGCTACGGGCGAACGGACAGACAGACAGTCACCTGAATTTCAACATTTCTCGTCACCCTGATCATTTATGTTTATATAAACCTATATCTATCTCGATTAGCTTTAGTTGATACATACAAAAAAAAACATACATATTTCTATCTCTCCATCTCTGGTTGTTTATATTTAAGTACATATGTATGTACATATATTTAAAATATATCATGAATTCCCAAGTAACAGGCATACACTGTTTTATCTGCATAACAAAATAAATCCTTTTGAAACAACAGTAAATAAATCGAATCAAACCCATAAAGCACCGGCGGTATAAAAATAGAAAATATTCCGTCGAAATTAACTCTAACTCAATTTGTACGTGTGTATTCAATGTAACATTTGATTAAATTTGTTTTTTGTATATATGATATAACCCAGTAAGTACATACATACATATATGGAATGAAATGCTTTTTTTCATTTTGTCATTTTCGCTTCTCCTGTCCTCATTGATTGCATTGAATGTATTGGTTGTATTTCGTACTTACTTATGAAATTCTCTATAAAAAATGATTTTGTATAGAAATACTGATGTTTTTGAAACAATATTTATAGGAAATGCCAATTGTAAAAAGAAAAAACTTTATCTTCTAATTTATATACTTCGGTTAAAAATCTATGGATTGATAAAACTTAAATGTACAACCTAATATTGCATTGAAGTATTGGATTCTTTCCTAACACTTGTAGAATCGCAACATGGAATTAAGGTCATTGCTTTCAAACAACTAAATATTAACAGAGTCATCACTCTTAAAGAATGCGATTGTGGAGAGTAATAACGAGTAAAAAGAAGCACTCATTGAAGTTTACAAGATTAAATGCATTTTCGGAAAAACTAACGTGAAATTTTAAAAGCGAAATTAAATGTGCGAAGTACGACCGTTGATTCAGTGACATTAATTTGTAAACATTAACCTGGATTACTAGTGTTGTAATCTGGCAACTCACAACTTTATCGTAAAGTTTGACATATTTGATGTTATACTACTATGAGTAAAAAATAGTAAACTTTCTTGCTCCCAGTACACTTTTGCCAACGTTTTTTTTTTTTTTTTCAAAAACTCAGTAATAATCAATGCAATATGCGACGGCGTATTGTCATTGTGCTCAAACCAAGAGTTTTCGGTCCATAATTCCGGTCTCTTTTTTCCAAGTTGTTACAGTCATATCAACCTAGAGAAAAAATCTCAGCCAAAAAATATAATTAAACCGCGAACATTTTCGTATACTTATTTTTAACAACTGTCGACGTGGCTTAAGTCAGCAATAGTGCATCGATAAACCTAACTCAGTTTTTGCCAATAAACCTCCACTAAGAGAGAAGAATGTTTATCGATGGTATCGTAAATTCAATCAAGGTCGAACGTCACTCCAAGACAGATTTCGTAAAGGTTCGAAGTGACTCTTTTATTTCCCAACGTAAAAGATAAACTAATAGGTCAACGTTTTTGAAGAAGCGATTGATGTGTTCAAAACGAACGTTTTGGAAATACCTCACAAATGATCTAGTTCTTACTCTAGGAATCTTATCTTTTAACTACAACTATTGTAATTTAGGTAAGCCAAATTAATGTTGTGGCTCTTTACACTCTTTCAAATTTTCTAAATAAATTCTACGCTTACTTCGCAATTTAGCCACTAATGCAAACTTTAAAACAAAAACTATTTCTCACAAAATGTGAGAGATTAAAATACAATGTTATTTTCAGCAATTTGAGCATATCTGCAAGAAGTTTGTTGCTGTTGTAACGCGTATTATTAGCATACAAAATTATTACTGGCGTTAAATAGAAAATTGAGAACGAGAGTGACTCTTCTACAAATTAAATTACTGATATTATTTTTTCTATTTGTAATCAACACACGAATCTACTATAAATGATCCACTATAGAATGCTACATATTTGAAATTTGAGAGAAAAAATAAGTTTTCTAACTGTTTAAATAAAAATTTTCATGAGGACTTCAACCTTTCGTATTGCGGCGTATATTGCTTTATAACACATGCATAGTAATGCACTGATACTTATCCAATTTTTCTTCATATATACAATTTAATGTTTTCTTCTTGTTTTACAATATTTTCACGAACATAATATTTAACAGCTAACCCAGCTTTTCCTTCATTGATATCGCGAACATTAGAAACATTAATCAAGTAAGGAAGGGCTAAGTTCGAACATTTTACACTATCTTTTTAGTTTGTGAAAAAAACTATATAAAAATTAAAATTGTTCTATATTGGAAGCAGGCGTGGTTGTTGTCCGATTTCGTTTACTTTTGTAGTGTACATATTATAGGAATGTAAGAAGAACGCTACGTATCAAATTTGGTTGAAATCGGTCGGTCGGGTTTCAAGATAAGTGACTTCACCTAAAAGTGATCGGTGCCCCGCTCATTTCCCACTTTTTATCCTAGCTCTTATTAAGACTTTCGTTGACGCAAAGTAAAATATAGTTATACACCTTGGTAATTCTATGACCTAAAAAATATATTGTTTATATGATACGAATTTCGTCGAACGAAGTTCAATCCTTTCTCCGCATTTTTTAATATTGCCAACACTTGAAAGTATTTAGCCGGTTTTGATCCTTGCAAATTTTACAAAATGCAAGAGTATGCAATATTCGGTTATACCCGAACTTAACTCTTCATTATTTGTTTAATGTTGAAAACATTGTTCAATAATGCAAATTAAAATCAGGACTTGTTTCGTTTTATTCAAAATGTGATATACATAGTTTTAACGCTAAGGTGCCTAAACAGCCTAGATAATTAGTATATGTTGGTCTAGCGAATGGAGATCAGTTTAGAAATTTTAACAATTAGATAATGGAGAAAGAAGTGCTCTCAGAAATCCTCTAAGGAATTAAGTAAAAACTGTTTTTGTTCGCATTTAAATTTCCAGAACAGGTAACAAGGGCTCCGTACACCAAGCATTGCCAAATTTGTATCCAAATTATTTTCAAAGAATGCTTTCGTAGGATATCGATACTCCCAAGTTTGATAAATATAGTATTCATTTTCATTGTGCTATTTTTTAAAGATCGATGCATATGTAAACATTATGTTTAGTGTACGTATACCAACTAAACTTCATTGTTATCATTTTATCTAATTCATCTACGGTATGTGGTACGGAGGATGGAGTCATGTGTAGAAGTTCACGCAAGTGAGGAAAGTTCTCTGATCGCCATTCACTTGGGAGTGGCCAGAAACGATTCTTTTACACATGGCTCAAGCAGCTCACAACTTCCGGTCTTTGACCAAGTATCCTCTGGGTAGCCTAAGAACATCCGTTCGAAGGCGAGCTAATGTGAGAAGGCGAAACATCCCCTGCTTAGGGTTGTGCGCTGGGTTTGGGACCCGCCACGTAAAAAAAAACACCCCCAATGAAAAGAAAGCGACAGCCTCGGAAGAGAAACCCCCCTTTTGATGACGACCATGGCAAACGAAATAAGGACTACGAGATAAGGGCATGCACCTGGAATGTCCGGACCCTTAATTGGGAAGGTGCCGCTGCCCAGCTGGTTGATGTCCTCGCGAAAATAAAGGCTGACATCACCGCCGTCCAAGAAATGCGATGGACGGGACAAGGACAGAGAAGAGTAGGTCCTTGTGACATTTACTACAGTGGCCATATAAAGGAGCGCAAGTTTGGTGTGGATTCGTGGTGGGAGAGAGACTCCGTCGCCGAGTACTATCATTCACTCCGGTGAATGAACGTCTAGCCACAATCCGCATCAAAGCGAGATTCTTCAACATATCGCTGATTTGCGCCCACGCCCCGACGGAAGAGAAGGACGATGTGACCAAAGATGCCTTCTATGAGCGCTTGGAGCGCGCTTATGAGAGCTGCCCCCGCCACGATGTCAAAATCGTGCTTGGCGACTTTAACGCCAGGGTGGGCAAAGAAGGTATATTTGGCACTACGGTCGGTAAATTCAGCCTCCACGACGAAACATCCCCAAATGGGTTGAGGCTGATTGACTTCGCCGGGGCCCGAAATATGGTTATCTGTAGTACTAGATTCCAGCATAAGAAGATTCATCAAGCTACCTGGCTGTCTCCGGATCGAAAAACTACTAACCAGATCGATCATGTTGTGATAGATGGAAGACACGTCTCCAGTGTTTTAGATGTGCGTGCGCTCCGAGGTCCTAACATCGACTCGGACCACTATCTTGTTGCAGCGAAGATACACACCCGCCTCTGCGCAGCAAAAAACGCACGACAACAAACACAAGGAAGGTTCGACGTCGAATAGCTGCAATCACAACAGACAGCCGAACGATTTTCTACTCGGCTTGCACTCCTGCTCTCTGAGAGCACTCGCCAACAACTCGGTATAAGGGAACTGCGGGACGGCATTTCAAATTCCTTACGTACAGCTGCAATCGAAGCCATTGGTTTTCGGAAAGTGCAAAAGAACAGCTGGTACGACGAGGAGTGTCGTCTCGCAGCGGAGAGAAAACAGGCTGCCTACATCGCAACGTTACAATCGACCACAACACGTGCGGGATGGGATAGATACCGAGAGTTGAAGAGGGAAGCGAGGCGCATTTGTAGACAGAAAAAGAAGGAGGCCGAAATGCGTGAGTACGAAGAGCTTGATAAGCTGGCCGACAGGGGTAATGCTCGAAAATTATACGAAAAAATGCGGCGGCTTACAGAAGGTTTCAAGACCGGAGCATACTCTTGTAGAACCCCCAAAGGTGATCTAGTCACCGATGCCCAGAGCATACTTAGATTAGGGGGGGAATACTTCTCCAGCCTGCTGAATGGCAGTGAATGCACAACACCAGGAGAAGGTGAACCCGATTCCCCAATCGATGACGATGGACCAGTCGTTCCATTACCCGACCATGAAGAAGTTCGAATAGCAATTGGCCGCCTGAAGAACAACAAAGCGGCAGGGGGCGACGGATTGCCGGCCGAGCTATTCAAACACGGCGGCGAAGAACTAATAGGGTGCATGCATCAGCTTCTTTGTAAAATATGGTCGGACGAAAGCATGCACAACGATTGGAATTTAAGTGTGCTATGCCCAATCCATAAAAAAGGAGACCCCACAATCTGCGCCAACTACCGTGGGATTAGCCTCTACAACATCGCATATAAGGTTCTATCGAGCGTATTGTGTGAAAGATTAAAGCCCACCGTCAACAAACTGATTGGACCTTATCAGTGTGGCTTCAGACCTGGAAAATCAACAACCGACCAGATATTCACCATGCGCCAAATCTTGGAAAAGACCCGTGAAAGGAGAATCGACACACACCTCCTCTTTGTCGATTTCAAAGCTGCTTTCGACAGCACGAAAAGGAGCTGCCTTTATGCCGCGATTCAAGATAACAGCCAAACACGTTAAAGTTTATGGGTTTGTGCTCCCATTGGTCGAAGGTACTGGAGGAAACTAATTGAATCTAAAAGCTTTTGATAACTTTTATAGTTTTCCTATGAACGCATATAAAAAGTTTATGAGAATACTGTAACGTCAATGGAAGTCTACGTGCTACTTCAGCGTGGTAAAGGACTTGCTTCCCAGGGTTGCAACAGCGCTAATGCATCAATTTCACTAAGCTTAACCCTTCGTCTGTGCATACATAAGAGCACATAGCACGAAGCCGCAAATGTGTTTTCAAACAATTAAATTTTCACTCTACTTTGCACTATGAAAATTAAGTTTTTACTTTTAGGCGTTCTATGGAGATTCTCAATGAAAAGTGTTGATAAAATGTTAGCCAGTTTAAATAAATATAAAAAATAGTTAGCCAATTGGAATGAACTGTTTTTCTTTTAGCCCTATGGTGTCCTTTGGTGACTTTGTTTCACAAAAATACGAAATTCAACGTCAACCGACGACGTATCTAAAAAATTAAATTACTTTACTGCACTGCTATAGTTATACCTGCAGGGCCTTCTTGTACATATTAATGCTGTTAATGGATATTTCATTTAGTGATCACTAAAACACAATTATTTCGTCTTCGGAATATTATCATTCAATGAAATGATCTTAGTATAATATTCTCGATAAGTATTTTTTGTTTCCTATATTCCTCAAAATATTGCACAAAGTGTTCACCGTAACAAAACGTGTAAAATATCTACCTAAGCAAGCTATAACTTGAGTAAAAATTAAAATATCTTAGTGAAACGTGTTCACTGGCGTCATAAAAAGGTTTGTATTGCAGATGGTCGGAATCGGATTGTTAAGACGGTAACTGAGCCCAAAGCTGTAATTTGGTACAGAGAATCACATTTGAGACCGGATCTGTGGTTTGAAAATTATTCGAAAGTGGATCTGACTAGTGTGATTACTTTATTTTGTTTAGATGAAATCCTATGTATATCTCAAGAACTGATACTAATGACAGAGTCTTTCTATGACAATTGTCCGTTTTTGTGCCTTCCGTCTACCATTTATAGTAGTATAGAAACCGGTCTAAGTCGAGTTGCGAGTTGGGATCCTATCGACCCGATTTTATCAATTTTTCCTAATACTACGTACTATTAGCATGACACATAACAAAAAAACGATAATATGGAGTAAAGTCAGCCAGATGTTCGAAAATTCTGATATTAGTTATATTGCGGTTGGGTAAAGGTTTCGCTCAAATTTAATCAATTTAGGTATAAAGGTACACTGTTATGAGTAAAACGCGCTCTCTCGTTTTCATTAGGATAACTCACATTTTGGCCGATATATCCAGCATAAAGTCACCTGAAAGTTTGAAGTATTTTATATTATGTATGGTATATGGTTGCTTAGGGAAGTATTGGGCCGATTCAGCCCATTTTTGAAATACAGACATACCATTATCACAAAAATTTTATCCATGATTTTCAATTATACGAGTATTTAAGTTATTTATCAGCATTGATTTTCTATATCGATCCAAATTTGCATTAATGAACATTTTCTCGAGGGAGGTAATGCACAGTTTTATGCAACCGGAACTTAGACTATAATCGCAATTGTAGGTCCACGATTTGGTGTATCCTTTGTACTTAAACTACTATTCAGCATAATTATATTATTTGAAAAAAAAATTGTACTTGCACCGCTCAATATTTTCAAACAAAACATTGAAAAACCTCGAACCTGGAAAGCGGAAGGCGGAGAACCTTCCCGATACAATTAAAACTAATACTTGGAGAGAAATTTTTAGAGGTGGAGCCTCTTTTTCCTCTGGTACTATGAAAAATTAAATTATGGCAACACCTGAAGGTATTTCCACAGCCTTAATCGGTGCAAGTTGCAAGAATATAAAATATTCGGTTGCACCCGAACTTTGCCGTTTCTTACTTATTTGTATGTATTTTTGATGAATTTTGTTGATTGATATCTCGTAAACGCTTAACTTACTTGTAAGCATTTCCAAAAGTTATATAAGACCATTTTATAGAGCAGTAAATTACCTAGGAAATAATGCGTTTTCCTCTTTATAGAAAATTAAAAAAGTAGTTAGAAAATTCAATCAAAAAGCGATTAGGCTTACGAAGAAATCGTAATAGAACTTTTTTGAAGAGCATCTAATCATTTGTAAATGTTGAGGTAAAATAACGGAACTTTGGGATCCTTACCTTATGACTGTCTTCACAAGAATAATACTGTGGACTGACCAGGGGATGTAATAATATTGCTGATATGAGCACGAGAAGTAAGGAAGCAATTAAATGAATCTGTGCAACAATGAAGGCAAATAAAAGCGTAAATATGGGTACTAGAGATTGCATAAACTTATTCATATAACAAGAAGTGGGAAATACAAATCTGCACGCTTGAGTTCATGGTCCAATTGTGCCTCTGCACGATATGGAAAAACAAGTAATTGGCAAAGGCATTTCGAGAGCACTTCGCTTTGATATTTGAAAAAAACTGTCAACATAACCTTCATATTCGACGTGGTTTTTTCGGTTTCGGCTTAGCTTTGTCATAAATAATAATAATAATGATATTCGGTCGATTGATGGTCTGTTTATGGATCATAAGCATAGATTCAAGACTCATCAACAGTAATATTATGCTTTATGACATCCTTGTAGTCAGAAATTATTGTTTCACAAATGTTAATGCGCCGCTGTTTTTCGAAAAATAGTAGTGGCTTAGAACTAATAGAGGCTAATAGAACTAACTTAGGCCCAAATGATCTTTCAAAATGGTTTTCAATATTTGTAATGCCGGTAAGATCTCTGAACGTTAATCGTCGATTCTGAACCAAAAATTCCTTTATTCTATTGAACTGATGCCAATGGCTGCCGTGGACATGGTTTGTCTTCAACGCGTCTCGACGCTCTTTGAATAACAAATTTAACGAAACTTCTTTGTTGACAAATTTCACTCATCGAAAAGATCGCCGAATGCACTTTACTTGTATATACTTCAAAATGACGATCGAATACTCAACACTTGTGATTATTCTGATGTGATATTTGGCACGGATGTCTTTAACAGTCATACTAACCTAGAAAAAAAATATTGAGACAAATGGATTTTACTATTTTTTTGCCCACAGTAGTATTCATAAGCAAAGCATTTCCAGTGAGAATTACAAGTAGTATACAATATTAAAACATAAATAAAATGTTTAATATTGCAAACAGACTTTAATAATTTTATACCTTTATTGATTTTCTATTTCTTTTATTTTAAATTTCGTGTACTTTTATCTTTTTGTATTTTGAAATGAGATTCGTCCAATGAAGTGTGGATTTTAAAAGGTTTATATTATATTTCGGCCGACAGACATTGGCTAGTGTTGTCACCAAGGAGATTTGTAACTAATTTGCCTGTGTGACTCTAATTTAGCATCATCTGTTTGTGAGCAAGGAAAATTTTTACGTTATCTCAGCTGATATAGGCAATACAAAGAAATACATTTTCTTTTTTTTTTTTTGTTTTAATATCTTTTTATTTATTGAATCTGTTTTAAATGCCTAACAATAAGTTATAAAATCTTAAATCTATTTAAAAACTAGACACGCTCAAGCATGAGCTGTTTTGGTGATACATTGCATCTTAGTATGCGGGCATATCTTTTCTTTTAAGGCGTCTGTGATCGCAGGAATGTACCCAAACGGTTTGGGTGATCTCGGAGTTTACATATATATTTAATTATGTTGTCTTCTACTTCCTTCTTTACCATAGAAATACCAAGGTCTTCAGGATATTTTCATTACGCATGTATCATGGTGAACACGTGATTGATCTAAGCATTTTTGATTGGAACCTTTGTATTATATCAATATTACTTGCACAGGTCGTACCCACAGTTGCATGCCATACATCTAAATCGGCTTTATGACCGCATTATATAAAAGCACTTTGTTGTCTGGGCTAAGTTTGGAGTTTTTATTTAATAGCCAATTTAAATTTGCAGCTCTTATCTTCATGCAAGTTATTTTACTAGAACTATAGATATATGTACATATATGTTATCTCCAAATGAGTCTTCTATCTAGGGTACTAAGGGTACTAAAATATTGTTCATTTTTACTGCCGGACACATTTTTGGTCTTAACGAAAACGTAACAAATAAAATAAAAGCAATGTATCAGAATTTACCTAGCAATCGACTTCTTAAATTAAAAGACGTATCCATTCTTTCCACTAAATGAAAAATTTTTTAAACAAGACGACTTTTATAACAGAAGACGATATTATAACAATCTCATATAATTATATATTAAAATTGGTGTATAATCTAAAATGTAATAAGCGCACTGCAATACGAGAAGTTAATATTTATTTTTACCATATATTGCAAATACATGTATATTTATGGAAATATATATATGTATGTCTTAAAAAAAATCCCGCTTTCAATTTTCCCGCTGTCACTTAACACAAAATTCTTTGCAATTGAACAGCGAAAATCGTGGGTGGGTTTAACTTCAAATAAAAAAACATTTCTTTCATGCGCCAAAAATTTAGTCAAGGACGGAGCAAAGCCGTCATTCCTTTGCACCGAGTATACTTAAATATAAATTTTTTCTTTTGGTAATACCGGGGGCGTATACGTAACATTCTATTATAGTTGTCAGGAAAATTTACACATATAAATATATACGTACGGGAATAAAAAGAAGTCATTCGGTGCCAACTCAGGACTATACGGTGGATAAATCATTAAATCGATGTTTTGAGTGCTCAAAAATGAATTTGTTTCAGTCGATGTGTAAGAGTTAACATTGTCGTGTTCAGAAGTTGGCTTTTCAGATTTCTCAAAAGACAACTTGCAAAGGAATGGTTGTGTACCTCTCAAAATATTCTCCAATTTCCTAGTGGTATAGTTTTAACGTGTTTTGTTAAAAAAACAGGCATACACATGGTTTGAGGTGTTTCCTGCGCGAACAGCTTTTGTTGAACAAATTTTTATTACAGAAAATTTCCATGCAATGTTGAATGTGTGCTGGTCTCGCCATCTTTCGATTGGTCATATGAAGTCTTGCAATATCAGTTTGCGCACAGCATTATTAATTGCGAAATATAGCTTCACTCACTTCTCCTTTGAGGGATCATCGACCTGAATTGAATTCACCATACCATCGATAAACACCTGTTGTTGAGTTAATTGAATTCAAAAGTTTGTAAAAAATAATCGCTAGAAAATTTTTACGAAAGAATTCCATATTTCGGCCGAGATTAATATTTTAAGTTACTGTAAATAACAATATCATATGTCAAAACGTTTACAGTATGTATAGTATCAAAAATGTTATTCTTAACAGATGTTGTGAGTTCCAGATTGCAATACTTAGGTTTTCTTAGCTTAATATTACAAAAAGCACACAACATGTGCTTAAGATGAAGAAATGCTTGAGGCATTACCATCCTGCTGTGAAAGTGAAAAACTTTCTCAGGATTATACTCAACACTCCTTCATGACTTATAGAAGAATCTTATTCTAGCTTTATACGGAGGGATATGCATTATATGAGGGACATCAGAATATCCAAACTCAGGTTTCCCATTCACACTCTACATATAATGGCTGCTTTTCAATATATATCACTTACAGATTTGTCTTTTGTTAGCAGTATACAATGATATAGTAATATAGGATAGTTATAGGATATACTCAAGTATATTTATATATTTATTTATTTCTCGCATTGTTCATTATCTGCAATTTCAGCTTGTCCCATTCATTATTTTTCTTATTTCAGTTTTTCGATTTCAAATATTGCGTTTCTCTGAATAAGAAATTGCATATGTTAAGGCAGATTTAACAATATCATTGTTAATGAATCCGTTTGCCAGATGCAATTCAACAAATTCATTTCCTGTAAATCTTACATAGCGTACATAAAAGATGGTACAAGATCGTAAAGAAGGACTTGTCATGCAAAGCACATTGCCATTTGCCTTGGGAAGTGACTGACAATACGCTTTTATCCATAAAAATACTCGACTCTGTCACAATGCGTATGCATGTGTGATGCCAATTACTATCCCTTCAATGTACTTAATTTATTGACTCAGTGAGGGTTCGCATATATGTATATCTCTAGGTGTGTTGTAGAAACTTCATTCTTACATTTACTGGTATTTCTTGAGCTTCATCACTAAATAGTATAAAAAGGTCGCTTTCTCTCTCCCTATATCCTTATGTATGCTTAAAGCTTTAAAACTACGCAACGAATTTTGAAGCAATTTTTTTTTAATAGATAGAGTGATTGAAGATTAAGGTAGAATAACAACCATTAAATAATGGAGAAATACTGCCATTTTTGAGGCTTCTAATAGAATGTCTTAATAATTATTATTTATTTATTTTATTTATTTATTTAATAATTATTATTTTTCCGCTTAGATTGCAAACGCAGGCTTAGTAATACCAGATTCAATGTACTAATTATTGTATACATTGAAAAGGTCTACAGAAAACTCCGCGATGGTGTCTATCTCTTGTGGATGTCCCACAACAACATTTTTGGTCATTTACTTTTTACGACAAACAATAGCTAATTTTCGAAGCGATTTTAACCAATACAGCATTAATCCTTATCCAATTAAATATCTACCTTAAATACATTATTGATTTAATATAGATCTACAAGGTACGTTCCAAAGTAAACAGGAACAGGTGAATCACAGCTACCGTGTTGATGTTCTAGTAGCGAAAAATGTGCCAGTTGATGGGAAAATGCTGACGCGGACTATTCTCACGCTTACTTGCTCATGAAAGGAAAGAGTTATGCAGACGTAGAGGCCATTCAAAAGGCTTGCACTGGCATACTGACGGCCATGCCGGCCAACGAGCTAACACTCGTTCGACATGCTTTTGGAGCCAGCAAAAAGACGTATTGAAGCAGAAGGATACTATTTTGAATAAAGTAAATTGATTTTGCCTAAAAAATAATTTTTTTTCAGTCCCGTTTACTTTGGAATGCACCTTGTAAATCAAGTTGAGCAAAAATTTGACCTAGCCTCTATATAGCTATAACCAGGTTTTCCAAACATCCGTCTGACTTTGCTCCATATGATTGGTTTTTTGGTGTGTGGCATGTTAATAGTATATGGTATTGAAAAAAATTTATATATTTTGGTCGGTACTCCCCCAACTCCCATATACTTCATATTGTGATTTTTGCTAAAAAACTCTATGGGTCTGTCAGTGTATGAGTTATATGTAGTGAATATATATATGTATATATACATGTGGTTGACGTTTTGCGCTTGAAAGTATTTCCCCGGCTTTGATTATTGCAAGTTGTAAGAGTATAAAATATTTGGTATCACCCGAACGTAGCCCCTCCTTACTTGTTATGAATACGCATGTGTTTGTACTCGTACATATTTGATTAAAGGTACTTCCATACGTAAACCATATTTATTCGCTTGCTTTCCATTGAAAGAGCTGGAAGTTAAGCTTCCATGTTAACGGTTCTTGTGAATTAAAATTATAACTCTCTACAAAGGACTATGAATATAAAGGTGGCTCAACATTTACATGCATTATTTCACATTACAGACATAGTACGATACTTTACTCAATTAGATAAGAGTGATGAGTTAACAACAGTTCACCAGTCGTTTCTTCTTTTTCGTAACGTGGCACTAATTGGAAATACCAAGCGAAGCCAGGTCCTCCTCCACCTGGTCTTTCCAACGGAGTGAAGGTCTTCCTCTTCTTCTGCTTCTCTCGGCGGGTACTGCGTCAATTATTTTCAGAGCTGGGTGTTTTCGTCCATTCGGACAACATGACCTAGCCAGCGCAGCCGCTGTCTTTTAATTCGCTGAACTATATCAATATCGTCATACATCTCATAGAGCTCATTACTCCATCGGATGCGATATTCGCCGTGGCCAACGCGCAAAGGACCATAAATCTTTCGCAGAACTTTCCTCTCGAAAACTCGTAACGTCGACTCATCAGTTGTTGTCATCGTCCAAGCCTCTGCACCATATAGCAGGACGGGAATTATGAGTGACTTATAAAGTTTGGTTTTTGTTCTTCGAGAGAGGACTTTACTTCTCAATTGCCTACATAATCCAAAGTAGCAACAGCTGGCAAGAGCTAATCTGCATTTTGTTTCCAGGGTGACATTAATGGTGGTGTTTATACTGGTTCCAAGATTGACGAAATTATCTATGACTTCAAAGTCATGACAGTGACGTGAGAGACAAGTCGCGAGTGCGACGACTGTTTGTTTGATGACAGGAGATATTTCGTCTTGCCCTCGTTCACTGCCGTACTCATTTGCTTTGCCTCCTTGTCCAGTCTATAGAAAGCAGAACTAACGGCGCGGGTGTTGAGACCGATTATATCAATACCTTCAGCATACGCCATCAGCTGTACACTCTTATAAAAGAATGTATCGCTCGATTAAGTTCTGCAGCTCGAAATATTTTGGTCAGCAGCTTGTTTGGTATCGAACGACTCGAAAAGGTCCTTCCCGATCCTGACGGAGCTTTTGGTATTACTTAACGTCCATTTACACAGCCGTTTTAGTTTTGCGGGGATACAAAATTCAGACATCGCGGCATAAAAGGCACCACTTTGAAATAGAAGAAGATGTGGTGTGTGTCGATTCCAAAATTTGGCGATCTCCAGGTTTTAGACGGTGGGCTTTAATCTTTCACACAATACGTTCGATAGGACCTTATATGTCATCTTGAGGGGAATTATCCCATGGTAGTTGGCTCAGATTGTGGGGTCTCCCTTTTTATGGATTTGGCAGATCAAAATTAAATTGCCTGTCGATTAGTTCCCATTGGTAGTGTTTTTTACGTAGAGGGTCTCAAATCCAGACCTTCTCACTTTAGCTCGCCTTCAAACGGATGTTTTCTGGCTATCCAAAGGGTACTTGGTCAAAGACCGGAAGTAGTAAGCTGCTTCAGCCATATATAAAAGAATCGTTTCTGGCCACTCCCAAGTGATTGGCAATCAGAGAACTTTCCTCACTTGTGTGAACTTCTAAACATGACTCCATCCTCCAACGATTACTTACACATTTAATTAATCAGTCGACAGCTAAAAAAATTTTCGATAAAAAAGTTTCAAAGATAAATAGGATAATCACTACTATAGCTTTATTATATTTTCTTTTTAATTTCAAATGGCAACATAAAATATTTCGAAAGGAGTGGGTTTACATCATTCCGCGGATTATAATAATTATTATTTAAAGCTTTAGTTGCATTTAATGCAATTGACTGTAAGAGTAAAAAAAGTATTGAAAGTATATGATGGGATACCGGCGGTTATGCTCGCGTGTATCCACTCTGGGGCCATCATACTCGGCGAGGCTGTAAGCATACTCGGATAGGTCTTTCTTGTCACATTCAAGCTTATTCAAGCTGAAAGTAGACAAAGCGATGTGGTATTTTTTTCTCACTGCTGAAATATTATTTACTTTTCATCTGTTTTACTACGACCACACTTTTAATAGTTTTGAACATAATCTTTTTATGTGTCTGCTGCCATTATTTTTACCATATTTCTGCTTTATATGCTTCGTGCTACCTCGTTGTAGTTTTTTGCTGGTTCAAAAGTACTTCTTTTTAACAATATAATTGTTTTATTATTAGTATCTCAAACAACAAGAAAAATATAAGAGTATTACTTCGGAATGTATAAAATATTGTTAGCACATAATTATAAAGTATATAGTAATAATAATTCCGTTTTAAATTATTATTACATAGGTCTTAATTAGCTATTCTTGCAGATATGGTAAACAGATGCCAGGTATTAAGGCCTACACAAGCTTTGGTATAACAAGTATTCTTATATGAATGGTTGACCGGAACAAAAAAATGATTAAAAATGTTTATACAGTTCTCTCTATGTCGGATATGAAAATTATCGTAAGTTTTTGAATTTTATTACAGCAAACCCAGCAGCCTAAGTTGAATGGCAGAGTGGACAGTAGACCCACCGCACGAATTAGAATGTTTTTTTCACCAGTGGTAAACCATTTAAATTCTTCCTATATTTTAAAAATAAAGCACGAGTAAGGTGGTTAAATTATATTTTTTGCTAATTGCAGTTAAGCTTAACATAAACGTATAAGTACATACACTATATGTATAGGAAAGTATGCATTTATATAATATAATTATTCATTCCCCTTACCAGAATTTCCATCAAAGTCTATTATAACTGTATGCGTAAGTTTGTTTTTCTCAACTTATAAACACAATACACAAAAAAATTACAATAAAACGTGGTTTGTTAATAACTAATTTGCATAATCTTACTCCTACTTGCATTTCAACTCTATTTTTTCTACCCACTTATCTGGTTTTTCCAACTCTCTAGGGAGTTACGCAAAACAATATTATACAGTTAAATTCGCCCTGCCCACAGCTTACTCACGTTTAAAGTTCTTCATTATTTCTTTAATACAACATTTTTAAATAAATTTTATTTCTTTAATTATATTATCACATATTGTTTATGTTGCACCACTTCCACTGCGAATTGTCATCACGAAAGGGCGGCTGCAATGAAAATTAATTTTAAACCTTCAACTTAAATGCCTCCTTGGTCTGTTGAATTTTTAACATGCTCAGTGTTTTAGCGAATCTCATTTACAGTTCGACTAATTATTCAGAAAAGTTTTAACGAAACAAGGAAAGATGGGCAGCCGCATATCTTATACTCTTGGAACTTGCAATATTCAAAGGCAAGGAAATACCTTAAAGTACCAAACGTCAGAGGTTGGAAATCCAACCAATTAGGTAAGTATGAATATATAAGTATATATATAACTCATATACTGGCCGACATACCCAGGTAGGAAATCACCAATGGCCCAGCCTTTAACCAAGCCGTTCCCAAGACTTGGCAAGCTTAGATCAGGCTTGATATCCAAGCCCGGACCAATAGTGGATGAGCATAGGAATGTAACGTGGGGCTAGACCTGGTAACTAGGGCTGGCCCAGGCCGTCTTATTAACACTGGTCCAGGTCCTGAAACCAGCGCCGTTCCAGGCTTATTTTTTTTTTAATACCTTTGCTTAACCAGGGTTCAGATGTAATTTGAATAGGGATTTTGTGGATTAGCACATTCAATGAAGAAAGATTCGTCGCAAGTAATTATGTTTAATTGTCTTTATTATATTATTAATATTATATATATTGTTATACATATACTTTAAATGGATCAATCAAATCTGATCTTTATACGCCATCATCGGTTTGGTTTTCACTCGGTGATTGAAGCCAAGAACTTTATGGGCAGTGGATGGCACTTCAGTGTGTCCTTCACTACGCAGAATTTCTAAAAATCCACTCACCACTTTCACCTTGATGCTGCCTATATTATCAAGTGTTAGCTGGCGTATTTTCTCAGTGAGGGTCTGAGGTGCTTCAATCTCAATTCCTGAGTTCATCAGCTCGGTCTGTAGAGGGGCTGCATCTGCTCCTAGACTGACAGGTGCTATTGCGTTGTCATCATCGTCGTCAACCGACATAAAATTTGAACACCCTGCGAAACTCTCTGGCGATGTATCTTGTTGTAGAACTTCACTTGGAGATTCTGCACAATTTTCAAAATCATGAGATGGCTTTGCTTGGTTAGGGCTCCTTTCATCTTTCTGTGCTTGGAGCAAGTTTTTATCAGAAGAATCCGTTTATTCATAACGAATATCCTCATCAGAACTGTCCACACTATTATTATCATTAGAATCACCAAAATTTTTAAAAAACGGTATTTTTTCACTCGTTCCCATGAATTCGAATACCCTGTGGAACTCATGATTGAACACCACTCATTAATCGAATATAATTTGTAGACGTTGACATTTGTGTTCTCGATGGAAGCGCCATCTGGATGTCAATATTATAAATATTGAGAAGGAAAGTAATATGGGGTTAGCAATCAAGCATTATACTATTAGACATTGCAACGTTTTGATTTCGCAGCGAAGTAAAATCAGGATGCAGCCTGATTGAAAAGGAATCAGTTTCAGCCAGCCCGGGCCCAGGACTGGCTGAGAAACTATAAGCCAAGGCTGAGTGAACCAGACTTCTTCCAGACTTGGTACAAACTTAGCAACCAGGCTTGATAACAGGGAGGGATCCAAGCCTGGACTTTACCCAGTGTGACTACGATACCAAGCCTGGTTCAGTCCCGGACTACCAAAGCCTGGTTAACCACGACTAATCCACGGTTGATCCGGTCGTGAAGCTTGGCAATTCCTACCTGGGTATTCGACGTAAGGTTTGTTAGAAAAATTAAAATCATTATATGTACGTATGTAGTACATATAATAAGCGGGAGACGATTATTTATATTTGCTCATACTAACTTACCACAAGAGCTTCCCTGAGATTGATTAGGGTACCTCACATACCATCACCAATCACATGGAGTCAAGTCACCGGATTTTATTTGGACAAGTTTTTCCCCAATTTTATTAACAAAAATACATTGTTATAAGTAAAACCCGTCGAATAATCAATAATAAAAGCTTGAAACGAATGCGTATGTGTATGGAAAGCCGTGAAGACCCTTTGCCCGATGTATTGTCCCATAAATAACCCTATCCTTCATATGTGCATTATGTTTTTATAAAAAAAAATACAATCGTGAAACTGAAAACTCTATTTTCTTTTTAATTTTAATATGATTGTGGTCCAATAAAGCTTATATAAAGAAATAATGTAGAATTCATATGATATTTCTCTGTCCTTACTACCTGCAAATTGCGAGACTATCTATGCACTGTCATATTCGGACATCTTTAACTTTTTATTTTATCTTTGAAATAGTGTTTAATTCCTTAAATTGAAGTTTTCGTAAGTAGAAAGAGCTGTCCATTGCTACTCTTTATTTCAAACATAAGCACCTAATTATTGTTGTGTATTAAATGAATATGTATGTATTTGAAATAGAAGCCCGTTACCATTGCTCGTTTTGAAGTATGTAAGTAAATGAAAGAACTCTTCTTCTAATCTAATACAAATAATATGTTCATATGTGTTCTATTCGGTAGTCATTGAGTTAAGAAAGCTTTTGCGTAATTAAGCACGTAATTGGAAGTAGTCAACGGAATTATATTTAATGAACACAATGTAATGCAACTGCATACATTCATATATACGATATACATATAGGCTCAGACTTGTAGTCAAGAGCATGCCAATCAATAAAAGGCAATCAATTTGCTTTAGAATGAAAAGCACAGCTCTTATATTAAAAACAATGGAATCATTACGTATTTTGTCATAATATACGTTGACAAATCATATGCGGTCATCATTTTGCTGCGTCAGATATACAAGCAATTAATTTATTAAATAGCAATTAGAGAAATGCTTTATTTACGGGGCTATTGTTAATTTCCGATGTGTGCTTTGTTGTTTCTAAAGTCGAAGAACATATAATTTAATCACAATAGCTCAATGGAAGGCATTAGTCGTCAATAGATCCGTTGTAGTTTTCAGGAAAGAAATAAGTATTTTTCTATCTGATGACAAAGCACTAAATAAATTGGATATTGGAAGATGTTTTCGTGAGATATATGAATATGTATCTAACTTGAGTTACTGGCAGTTTTATTATTATTATTGCATACAAATTCGCATATACATATAGTGTGGCATAAAAAAATGGTGAGCGAGTTATTTTCTAATAAGTTCAGACCATACATAAATGATCTTGGCACAACCAATTGCATTTTGCATACATAAGAAACTATAATGTTCATTTGTTCCAAATATTACCTCAAACCTGAAGGCTGACTTGACGACTTTTTCAAATCTTGAATCGAAATATGTATCGAATATTTTCAATAATTTTTTGTATTCAGGAAAATAAGGACCTACTTCGCATAAGCAGACATTTTTTATTATTTTCTGTAATCAGTTGAATTTTGTTTGCCCCAACTCGGCAGTACTATTTTTAATAACAAGCTAATACAAATGGCCATTTCTAAGAGTAAGTTTAGAAAAATCTTCAAGTTTAAACCATAGTATAGTAAGTAAATCGTAAGGCACTAATTTTATTTCTAGACTACAATATTTAAGACGCTCACGTAGAACTGATTGCTGTTTCAACAAAAGTCAGTTCGTCGACTTTATATGCTTTTGTGGACTTATTTACAACAAAATCGTATAATATGCTCAATGCAGTCTAAAGACAACATGACATACTGCCATAAGTTGGCCGCAAGCTTTCAAGCGGTGGAATCGTTTGCAATAGTGAGATTGCCCGAATTTGGAAGTTTGTAGCGTCTTTCTCATAATCTTAACTGAAAAGTTTTATGCAATTGGGAAAACGCGTTAAAAATAGGAATGTTCGACAACAGTATTTGCGGCAGCTGTAAAAACGGGTTTACAACTCCTCTGCGAATGTATAGCTAAATGGGTGTGGTCCCGCCTTTAAGAAGTTTGATGTATACATCTTCCTAACCAATACAGCTATATCACCCAAAAATACAAATTTTTTATTCCGCCTTACTGTTGTGTGAAAATAAGCAGAATCGGATGACAACCCTGTCCACTCCTCACTTATATTTTTCTTAAAAACTACTTAAAGTTACTAATTAGATGCGGCAGAGACATACAATTTTACAATTGAGATAGTATTAAAAGTGTCAAATTTCTGATTCAAAGTATGGCCGCTCCGATTTATGTGAAGATCCATATCTCGGCACCGAGACCGATATTAACTAAATTCGGTACGTTACATTCTTAAGATGCTCATATGTTACAGTGTAAAAATGAAGAAATCGGATGATTCTTACAAATAAAGTACAATTTAAATTACGGAATAAAACTTTTCACGATTGCTTTTGAAGTATGCCACCTTTTGAAAAAAAATTGTTCAAATCAAAATTAAACTGTTCAAGTCCTTATGTACCGAATTTGTGGACCTTTAGTTGACTTTTAACCGAAAATATCGGTGAATATGTGAGATAAATAATTCAAATTCAGAGAAAATACCATCTTGATAATAGTATCTCTGTGGGTAAAAAATGTTTTGTTTTTCTTTCAAATATAAAGATTTTCGAATTTTCGTATGACTACATAGTGTAGATATAGGCCAATATCTGATTTATTTTAATCAAAATAAGATAGTGTGTTTTTCTATTAGCGATGCATCTTTGTACCTAAAATTGACAAAATTAGCAGAAAATTTGCACTAGCCCACAAACAACTGTTACCAGGATTTTTGAACATCTGGCCAACTTTATTCCATTTACATTGGTGTTGGTATGGGAGGTAGTACTTTATGAAATTCAGGGAAATTTCCTTTATTTGAGGCATATTATTAGTAGTGTTACTAGCAAAAATAAATAAAATTGAATTAGAAATTTTAGTATAATTTTTACTTTGATTGTAATACTTTCATGATTTTTCGAACAATAAAGTTGAACCCTTTCTCTATATTTTCCAATATCCAACATTTTTCTTACAAATTTCAGGAGTATAAAATGTTTGATTACTCCTGAACTTAGCCCTTTTAATTTAAATTATTATATCCACATATTCATCAGATTGTTACCCACTTATTTTAATGTTTAACTTTGATTTTTTTTTACTAAGCAGAACTGATTTGATCTGTGCTAACGTGTTTCCTGAGAACACGGAAACATCTTCCGGTTGAGGTAATATGATAAGGCGGTTGCGGTAGGGTCTCTCATCAAAATTTATAATTTGGCTTGACGAACCCGTAGTTAAGAATATACAAGGTCTATCGCAAAAGAAACAGAACTTTTTAAATATAACTGTTTCTGGTGGCGCCACCTATTGGTGGGTATATGAAATAAAACGTTTGATCTCTTGTTGACATTTCGTAAAAATTTTAAGACAATTGGATTGTAGTAGTTATCCAATCGGTGTTATCGATCAAAAAATGACAGCAGCTTTTTGTCATCGGTCGTAAAATGCAAAGAGCAAATATTAGATTTTGTTTTAAACTTGGGAAAACGTTTACTGAAACGATTATGGTGATCATTGCCTATCCCATTGTAATGTGCAGGTTTAAACGATTCCAAGAAGGTCGTGAGGACCTCTGTGACGATCAGAAGTCGGTCGTCTTCAGAAGTCAAAAATAAAGACAATTCTGATTTGTTTTTACGATTCCGAGGGTATTGTACACCGCGAGTTCGTCCCACCTGGTCAAACGATTAATGCTGTGTTTTACCTTGGTGTTATGAAGCGTCTTTTGTCACGCATTCGTCGTGCTCGACCACAATACCGTGAGGCAGGGTCCTGGCGCCTGTTGCACGATAATGCGCCGTGTCATCGATCGACGCTTGTCACTGATTTTTTGACAAAAAACTCCATATTAACCATTAATCACTCACCCTACTCACCTGATCTGGCACCCTGTGATTTTTACTTATTTGGAAAACTTCATTTGCCCATGAAAGGACACTGGTTTCAGGACATTTCAGCTATCCAAAAGGCGACGACCGATATTCTCAAGAGCATTCCGAAAAATTACCTTAAACACACATTTGAAATGCTAATTGACCTTGCTAAATGTTGTATCGAAGCACAAGGAAAGAGTATTTGTCTAGTAGAGGGCGCTCAAAAATGTCAATAGCCGGCAAGTTTAATTTTTGCGAAGGTTGCTATCAGTATGCGGTCAACCGGACACAGTAAAAAATCCGGAATTCTTACTCGTTGTTACATCGGCTGCATTCCTGATGATTTGTTCCATAGAGTCTGGGTCTATTCCTTCTGCCATCGTTTCTGTGCATATACCTATGAGTAATATGTCGTTGGAGAAGAGGCGCAGTGAGCTTGTGGATGACTCGAAGCTCAAGGCAGTAGGAGTGTCTCAATCGACTCAGACTGCCAGATTACTCTTCGGGCGCTGATTTGCAAAAGTCCTCTGCCTCAGGATAGAACGTCAAAAGTCTACTGCTAGTTCTTGCTAAAGTTTATTCATTATCGCATACGCGGTGAGGCTAAGTATTTTGGAGGAGAGAACTTGCCAAAATTGCAATATGGAAGATGAAATGTAAATATCTAGGCACTTTCTTTTCCACTGTACAGCTTTCGCCAGAATATGGCTAAAATATTTCGGTTGCCAGACTTTCTACGAACCCGGTAAATTGGCTTTATTAGCAGCCTCACTAAATTTGTGGTAGGCTTTAAGCGTTTTGTTGATATGCGACAGTTTTTTTATCCATACCTAAGAGTTCTGGGCATCACAATATAAAGGCTCTTTAGCTATCCATGTTGGGTTATAATCGAATAATTATTCACATATGATGTATTCATATTCACCTAACATAAATTTCTTGATGTACTGTGCTATGAGCAAGAGGAAAAAATTAAAATATGAAGGTTTGAAATTTAAATTCATATTAATCAACCACAATATTTATTTCTGCTGTACAAGCACTCTTACACTTGCAATGTAAATGCGTTTATTTATTTAAAATTACTGCGATCAATCAACGAAACAAATATGCCGTCAATTGTGTGATGCCGTGTAATGTACCTAGCCCAGCATAACGGACAAGCTCTACTTACTTTCGATTAGCCGCCTGTACTTAAGCACACATTCAGTAGTCGTTCAATGTCGCGTTTTGTACAGAAGAAAAATCACTTACGCTAATGACTTTAAGTGCCACACCAAGTAAAGTGATATATCAATTTGGCTTCGAATGTTAATGTGCACTCATTTGAATATACAGCAAGTCCTTATGTATCCTGTTATGCAACATTCAAGGAAGGTGGTAGGTGAGACATAATCAATCTTTCTATTAAGGCATGTGACGAGAACTTCGATGTATCAAATAAAGGTTCCGCGTGCGTTACTCGTGCGTTGTTCTATTTTTACTGGCATGCGCATACAATGATTTCATTCTAACAATAATAATTACCTTTTTTGAGCACATTTGCTAAATATAGTAAATTAATTAGGTTTGAGTTTTGGCAAAGCAACCAAAGCTATTTAAGTACATAAAATAAACGCCATTGTTGTGGCTTTGCTCACTTTTAAAAGAAACAGTAAATTTAGAAGCATATACTCACTTTGATATACATAGTATCGGGTTTTTTTAAGTGGCATAAAATTTGCAAAATCTCATCGGTTTTATTTGAAACGTTAGATTGGTTCATGAATTTAGAAGATAGCATATAAAGTCTCACTTTTTCGAGATATAAAATAGTATATAGACTTTATCTTTAAAAAAATAGTCGCTTAAATCGCATGATCATCAATATATCGACCTTAAAGGTCTATCATGTGACCTGAAAAGGGGGCTTAGGTGTCAAAAAATCAATTTTAATTAATGAGATAACGAAATGAGTTGTTTATTTTTAACAGCTGTTTCCCAGAAAACTAGTTTTCGCACGTTAGCTCCCTTTTCGTAGACCAGGTCACATATAATTTTATTGTCTGCTTCCAGTAGTCTGTATATCAAATATATCAGTTGCTCAGAAGTGAACCTCACATATGTATGTATGTATGTAACATCTGTATTTACCCAAAAATATATTTTAATTTGGTTCATTAGTGGAATTCCATGAAAGGAGGTGGTTGTTTTGGTTTCATGTATGTAATTACCTGTACAGTTGTTTAACGGAGATTGTCATCAGTCATACATCAGTTAGATGGATTAGGTGGCTGATAATTTTGGTGCAATTGAGTTTATATATGTTACCCTAATTGATGCCAGTCTTACTATAAATTCTTCTACAAAGTTTTCAATGTATACAGCGGGGCCAAATTCGCAGAAAAAGGTGCCGTTCTTATACTCTCGCTGCATGATGCTATACATTATAATAGTTCTGTTCACACACAAAATAAGCGAGATATGTGTATATAAATATTCAGGATGTTCAAATGATTTAAAACCCATTCGTCCATCTTTCCGTTACTCAAGTATTCATACTAAACAACGAATATCAATTTGTGTTTAATAGCTACTCAATCTACTTCTTCCAATTCGGTGCATATCAGAAGAAATTTATTAATAGTAGTTGTTATTTTACAGGTTTACATAGAATTCGGCAAACGGTACAGTTAGAAGGCCGAAGAAAGCGAAATTTCCTGACTTTTTTTTAAAAAAACCTTTAAAATTATTGACCCAAAAATTGCTACTATATTATGCTATATCTTAACTGCATTTTAAGATTAAGTATTAGTAAAAATATTTATTCGAAAAGGAAGTTCAGCTAATCTCCATGAGCTCCTCTCAAAAAAGACGTTTTGCGGTGATCATTACATCTCTGACCTGGACCCTTTGAAAATAAAAAACTAAACACATTTCTTTAAAATAATAGGCAAAATAATAGGATAAATAGGACTCTCAAAAAAATATCGATTTTTGACTAAAATTTCGACTTTAAAAAGTGTATCAAAACAAATCTTTTTTCTTATAAAAGTGAGAAAAAAATCTTCGATTAATTACTAAGGTACATATTTAAAAAACTCGTGTTAAAATTTGAGACTAATCGGCTCAGCGGTTTTCGACTGGTCACCGACTTTGAAAACACGCTTTTGAGAAAAACGCGTTTAAAGTTTGGAATGCACTTCCAAGCACTCTTAAACGGCTTTTCAAATTTGCGTGTAACTTCAAAAATATTCACTGGAACGATTTGAAATAAAAAAAATCGATTGTTTGAAAATTCTAACTGTATATAACCCACTAGCACACAAAATATTAAATGAGTTATTTAATTAGTTAATACATTTTCAACTGAAATAATTTTTAACTTTAGCCTGAATAGGGTAAACTAAGTTATCAGCGATGTTTGTAACACGCAAAACGAAACGTCGGAGACTTTATAAAATATACCTATACATATATAAATGATCAACGTAACGAGCTGAGTCAATTTAGTTTAGAGTGCATAATTGACGAATTGGGTTTTTGTACTCACTTCTTTTTCACTGTACGGGTGTTTTGTTGACAACATCCATCATCAATTATGCCAACTAGATCGGAAGGCATTATGACGATGCGATTCATTAATAACTTGTAAGCTCGTCAATTAATTATAATTCATACTAGTACCAATATAATCTTTAACACATTAATCCACCAAGTAGCTAAATAGGTAAAGGTATTAAAAATTTTAATATCACTTAGTAGAATATCCCAATAAATATCATGCTTGAATAAAAGTTCAACTTTGCAATAATTATTTTTATTTACCGCTTATATTGATTTGGAAAAAAATATACCAAAGAACCTCCTTTCTGAAAAATGTATGTTTTACGTTGACATTTTCAACCAAAATCCGTAAAATTTGTTAATTAACTATGCAATAACACATATATCGAAACAAGAGGAACTGTGAACGGATTTTAACTAAAGGGTTTCTTGAAGGTTCCCAACTAATTTAGCTGAAATATATATACTCTCTGTTAATATACGATAATTGAGGCAATGTAATTTGCAAATTTAATTCTTATAGTTCAAAGCTGTTACAAAATGTTGAACCTGTCTTATTTTATTTTTCTATGTATTCTACAATTTGTACAACTTTAGTTCATCCACTTTTAAGAGAACACTGATTTTATTACACCTAAAATTTGCTGCATCAGTTCAACAAGAATCGCAGAAATTAGCTGCAACATACCTTAATTATGCGGCGAAATTCGTATTAATCATTGGAAAGCGTCTGGTTTTGTAATCACACCAAACTCGGAGAAGGCATCGCTATGCAGCTGCTGTACGTGCATCTGAGATAAAAACGTCAGTGATGGCATTATCATCACAACGTCTGTGCTCCATGGCGTATACGAAACACTAATTTCTGTGTAATTTCATTATACCATTTCGTACAAGCCAAATGAGCTGAAATTTTAAATGATATGCACGCTACAGTAATGATTTGAATATTAAAGCAATTTAAGCACAGAACATGCAATTGACTGAATTTTGATACACCGATTTCGCAAAGTTTTGGTAAGCCATTACATTCATACGTATGTATACTACTCGTATATGTCTGTTTATGAATGTGAAATAAGCGGAGAACGCTTGACAGACGAAATCATTTTGGGTCAAGGCGTATTGTCATTATTTAACTCCGTTATATTACCCATTTTAATAACTTCCAATTTCCTTTTTAAATTCAAAGACCTCAAAATTCGAACAAAGCAAAATAGGCTTACAACTATTTGATTTTAATTATTTAAATAAGTTTAATCAAACTAGTTGTGCTATTTACTCAGATATACTTGTACTTTATATGACAAAAACTCAACCAACCTTGCTAAACTTAATGTTAGTAATTTTATTAAAATAATTCACGCTCTGAATGACTTATTCAACAAATAGTTGAATAATGAAATTTATGACAATTTTTTTTCAATTGCGGAATAAGGACATACCAGCAAAGAAAAAGTCAAAAAAATGTCGATTCATTTTAGACTTTTTTTAGCCCTATCATACCTTTAAACTATTTTGACTAAGTCGTATTCAAATATTTTCATTGATGATTGAACTAAATTAAATTAAATGAACTAAAGTTTTAAGCCATGCAAGCGCATATCAACTTTGATATCTCGTACCAAATAACTGTTTTCTATAATAATAATTGTTGGCTTAGTAAAAGCAAATTATAAGTTTTCGGTAATCTTATTTCTCAGTCTGTATTACTGAACTTGTTATGGTGTTATCTTTTGTATCTTTATCGCAACATATCACGAGACAATGAAAACCGTCAACACTCGAAAATTCAACAGAAATTTGTTTTTATCAATATAATTTGGCTATAGAACCTTGCGTAAATTTTGGGACACAATTCTTAAATCTTCATATACGTTATAAGAGGCTAGAGTGAGTTTTAAAAAAAATTTTCCCTCTTGGGCTCAAAGAAACACTATTAAGAATAAAACACGCTAAGTTAATTTCATTGAATATACATAATAACAAGTAAGGAAGGGCTAAGTTCGGGTGTCACCGAACATTTTATACTCTCGCACGATAAAGTGATAATCGAGATTTCATTATACGTCATTTACATATTTTTCAAATTGCGTATTTGTGTAAAGTTTTATTCCGCTATCATCATTGGTTCCTAATGTATATACGTATTATACAGAGAAGGCATCAGATGGAATTCTAAATAGCGTTATATTGGAAGAAGGCGTGGTTATCAACCGATTTCACCCATATTTCGCGCATGTCATCAGGGTGCTAGGAAAATATTATATACTGAATTTCATTGAAATTGGTGGAGTAGTTCCTGAGATATGGTTTTTAGTCCATAAGTGGGCGACGCCACGCCCATTTTCATTTTTTTGAAAGAAGCCTGGGTGCAGCTTCTTTCTGCCATTTCTTCCGTAAAATTAAGTTTTTCTGACATTTTTTGTTAGTCGGTTAACGAACTTTTATTGATTTTTAATATAACCTGTGTATGGGAGGTGGGCGTGGTTATTATCCGATTTCTTCCATTTTTGAACTGTATATGGAAATGCTTGAAGGAAACGACTCTATAGAGTTTGGTTGACATAGCTATAGTAGTTTCCGAGATAGGTACAAAAAACTTAGTAGGGGGCGGGGCCACGCCCACTTTTCCAAAAAAACTACGTCCAAATATGCCCCTCCCTAATGCGATCCTTTGTGCCAAATTTCACTTTAATATCTTTATTTATGGCTTAGTTATGACACTTTATAAGTTTTCGGTTTCCGCCATTTTGTGGGCGTGGCCGTGGGCCGATTTTGCCCATCTTCGAACTTAACCTTCTTATGGAGCCAATAAATAAGAAACCAAGTTTCATCATGATATCTCAATTTTTACTCAAGTTACAGCTTGCACGGACGGACGGACAGACAGACATCCGGATTTCAACTCTACTCGTCACCCGAATCACTTTGGTATATATAACCCTATGATTATATATACCATTATATATTATTATTTAATCAAAGGGACCATGAAAAAATATTTATAATATAGCACGAATATTTTGCTTTGACTTCACAAAATTTCAGCGATTTTTCTCCAGTAGTTTATGAGTAAATAATTTTACAATTTTATCATGCTCTAAATTTCAACGTTCAATACCATTAACAAGAAAAAGAATTTTGACGAAATATTTATATCACGGGGCATGCGTCTGGTCCCCTTCGTAATGAACAGCTAATTTTCCAAATCGCTGGTTTTTCGAAATTTTCATGCACCACTTGACTTGGTTTGATCCACATAACTTTATACTGATATTTTTATAAGACAATGGAATTGGACGATATCAAAGCGGAACCACGTCTACTTTTTATATAATATAATTCTACACATCTTTATAGTGTATAAAGCAAGCACCAAAGAAGATATTACAATAAACCTTTGCAAAAAGATCCCGAATATGGGGTCCTATTGCGTATTTCTGGATATCAATATAAAACTTTCTCCATTACTAATGAATATAGCAATTTTTGTGTTCTATATATTAAACTATGTTCTTATATGACCCATAGCTAAATGAGTGTTAAGTTTCTTCGAAACCTTTGTTTTTAAAATTAGAGCAATAGATGAATATTTTAGAGCTTTGTTTGACTGAAAGAAGAATAAAGAGCTTATTGCTAACTCATTAATTTATTATGAATGATTTCATTGGCATACTTACCGATCAAATATCCATATGGACGTACAAATGCATTGAAAATATTTTACGAATTTCTGAAGTTCACCTCAACGCTAAACGTGCTGTTTTTCATATACAAAGTATAACACTCCCAAACTCAAATTACTTTACTTAGGCAACAAAATTAGCTACTTAAGAAATCTATTGTCCTCCCAAAAATGTCTGTATGAAACTAGTGTGCAAAACTACGATTTCACGTTTTGTTGGCACGACTTTGCTGACTTTTGTTCCTTGATTGTTGACTGTCGGCACTTGACTCTAGGCATGCCAAAGCAACCAAGCAAAAGGCAGCAGCTTATTTCCTTTCACCAACTTTTTGGCACGTTCTGCATTTTGTGTTAACTTTTGAAAATTGCGGTACTCTATAGTTTTCAATCACTATATGGCTATTCTTACTATTCAAAAAAGGGGAAATTTAACATGCCGGATTTTATCACACACAAAATTAATTTTTATGCGCAACTCTTGACTAAGAAATACCGTTTTAATGAAATGGAAAAGAAATAGTTGAAGTCGGATAATAAAATTTTTGTCTGATGATGTAAATACAAAACTTTCCGAAGTTGAAAGGTGGAATATTTGATGCATTGAAAGATACAGATTTTTTCAAAGTTGTCAGTGTTTGGTAAAGTGAATCGTATCAAAGTTTTGTGTTGTTTTGTCGAAAATTGTTGAAATTGTGCAAAATATGTTGGCAAACAGAGCTTAGCAGTTCACTTGAGTCAAGACTACCTCCCAATCGTCTGGATATTATTGGAAATTATATAAAGGAATGAAGAGAGCAAAATATAAAGGTGAAGGCAAACAAAGGTACCAAGGTTGTTGAGATCGCCATATGATGGCAGATTACCCTTGCTCATTAAAAAGATTTAGTCACCTGAAAATTATAAAAGAAAAGCTCATAAAAAGCATTTTATGGAAATATAACACAAGCTTTTATCATTTTTGCCCTCGTTGCCAGACCCATTTGCTTTGCTTCCTTATCCAGTCTGGAGAAAGGCAGAACTCAATGATATCAATAACATCGGCGTACGCTAGTAGCTGTACACTTTTAAGGCCTACGATAGGCAGACGCCTTGTCTGAAAACTCGTTTAGTATCGCACGGCTCGGATAGGTCCTTCCCGATCCTGACGGAGCTTTTGGTGTTGCTCAACGTCAGTTTACATAGCCGTATTAGTTTTGCGGCGATACCAAATTCAGTCATCGCAGCATAAAAGTACTCACTTTTCGTGCCGTCAAAAACGGCTTTGAAATCGACGAAAAACTGGTGTGTATAGATTATATTTTCACAACTCTTTTCCAAAATTTAGCACATACTGAATATCTGGTCAGTTGTTGATTTGCCAGGTCTAAAGCCACATTGATAAGGTCCAATCAGTTTGTTGACGGTGGGCTTTAATCCTTCGCACGAACTTTAATCTTTTCGATAGAACTTTATATGCGATGTTTCTGATACATTCACATAAATATAACACATTTGTACATACATTTTAGTGCAATTATTTCATCGTTATCAACTGCCTATCAGGCTGCCCGGACAGTCACTATGATATTAATATGAATATATTGTGTTAACATTTCATTTTCGGCATTGTACATTTCAGCTGGTGTACACTTTCTTGTCGTCTTTCATCCATGAATCAGTTGACTTTATATACATATGTATTCATATTAAACAAATGAACATTTCTTAATTATATTTTGTTGTTATTGAGAACTAGATTTTTCGAATCATTGCATTGAAGTTTTATTCATTGGATTAACATTTTTATTTTGACAACATTTTCAAGAAGAGGTAGAAATACAATATATAAATTAAAATAGTAAAAATATGTTGTTGCTCCAAGACTCTTTTGAATTTTTCAATATTTTGCATGTTCCAATAAACAATATGCTTGTATGCTAATTTTATTTTACCCATGATTCTGAAGTTGTTTGCTCCAAGAATATTATTTTGTGCATCGACAATAGCTCAGATATTTTATTGGCAGCAAAAAATACAATCATATTTGTCCTATTTTTCCAACTGACTTGCTGTCGTTATATCCTGTTGTTATTGTCATCTTCCGTTTTCTTTCATCCCCATGTAGACTCTTGATACCGATTGTAAGTCCACATCGTGTTGTCGACTTATTTTTGCTTTGGGAATATCTAGGAAATAAACCAATTTTTATACGTAAGCGTGTATTGTTCACATTTATGGTGTACTTTTCATACACACTTTTATGTGTGTGTCAGTTTTACCTAATCAATGTTACAAGGAGCAGAGGAATAAAATGGAACTAAAAGGTATAAGATAAAATATGTGAGCTCGAAACGGTAAATTGGAAGACTATAGAAGTTCAAAATCTAAATATCAATAAATAATAGTACGACAATGATTTAGTTTTATATTGCAAAAGTACGAATTTAACTAATTTTTAAATTAATGGGGGTAGTTTTTCTGTATAAAGAAAAATTCAACCATGAAACTGTAATTTGATTGTTGCTTGGGAGCAATTAATTACTTAGGAATACTTCAATAAATAAGAAGCAAATCTATGAGCATGATCGTGGAAGGGAAAAACAGACATTTTTGGAATGTCGATTTTTTGCTGAAATCTAGGTTCAAAGAAAATATTTGAAAATACCATGCTGTAAAATTTCATACTGTAATAGTATGTTGACACTGTAAACAAATAAAGTCGCATAATTAGCAGACCCATTAATAGTATTATTTAAAGATATTTCAATGTTTAATGTGTACAAAAAGTCTGAGCTCAAAATGCTGATATAGAAGGTTTATCTCATATGTCCTTAGAACCGTGAGTTGGATACTCGTACTAAGTTAACATTCTCTTTATTGATATTGAACTTCTGGGTTTCGGGCCGTCCACTTTGACCTACTTTTAGCATAGTGATAACCTAAAATTTTAGTTATGTAGCTCTTATAATAAGAAAGTAACGGCGTTTTATATGGTGAGTACGCTATACGTGACTTAGGGCACTCAGTGCCCATACTATTTTTTCATATACTATATATTGAGAAGAAGCGTAATTTTCTAACGGGTTTTGGTGTTTATTGTGCATTTCATATTAGTTTCGCGTAAAATTTATAAGTGAAGAGTTCATTTTTAGTTATGTGTTTATTAAAATATATCCTATTATCCTTATATTATCTAATAAATAAATTTGTCATTTCCCTTTTGGTTTTTTTCTATTTGTAGTGTAAACTGGAAATACAAATTCAAAATTAGACGATGGAAAATCTAACAAAACCAATGTTTTGAACTGTGGACTCAAATGAGCCCAATATCGAACTTATATCTAGGGCAACGAAACCACTGTAGACCAGTATAATTCTTGACTCCAATTTGCTTTAGTTACCAAGTATGGTCTGATCATTAATCTCACCACAATTGTGAATTGAAATTGACAAAAACTCTAAATAGTCATACTTTGTGCGGCACTCTTGATTTGAATAATGTACAAATTCAAATGCAATTGAAATCCATGTAACGAGTTTTTGTGATAATACTCTCATTAATATAACAATGAAGCTCTTGATTACTGTAGTCAAGTCTTATTTGCAGTATTTGAGTAAAATATGTCAAAGGAACATAACAAATGAGTTGATATTTCTTAATAAATAGTTTTAATGCTTATTTACCATTTTTAATTATTTTTTAAATTTAAACAAAAAATAATAATTAAACAAGAAAAAACGTTAACTTCGGTTGCACCGAAGCTAAATACCCTTCACAGGTGCATTTCTGTTAGTAACTATGTGTTCAGTTTGTTACTATGTGTTCAGTTTGTATGGAAGCTATATGCTATAGTAATCCGTTCTAAACAAGTTTGGTGAAAGTGGTCCATACAAGAACTTTATTCCGATCGTTCAGTTTGTATTGCAGCTATATGCTATAGTTAACCGATCTGAACAATTTCTTCGGAGATTAGATTGTTGCCTTAGAAAATAACATATACCAAATTTCGTGAATATATCTTGTCAAATGTGAAAGTTTTCCATACAAGCATTTGATTCCGATCGTTCAGTTTGTATGGCAGCTATATGTTATAGTTGTCCGATATCGGCCGTTCCGACAAATGAGCAGCTTCTATACCCTATTCAGGGTATAAAAATATAAATTTAAAGAAAAAATATAAATATTCGTATAACTTTTCATTTTCAAAATTGATTAACATTTGGAAAATGTTCATTAATCTACAGTCAACTTATTGTGGGAATAAAGATGTGGTCCCTTAATAATTAGAATATTTCCAAAAATTACGTAGGCTAATATTGTATATCGCCCTTCAATAATTAAATAGAGTGTAATACAAGGCGTATGAGTGACATTTTTATTTACGAAGAGTAGCTTCGTGAATTTAATACATAATGCAGTTCATAACTTGAAACTCTAAAAAGAAGTAAGCAATATTCGCACGTTTACTACCATAAGTATTAATATACATACATACATATTATCTCGTACCTTTCGCAAAGGTAGCACACAAATTCTCATTTGAACTTTATTCAAATTAATTGTCTACGGTTGTCTTTCAATACATTTTCATTGCTATAGCTGGTATTCATTCCTTGACCAGCAACTATATATTAAGTGCTTCTTGATAGCTTTTGTTGCAACTTCCATTGCAAGGAGCAAATTTGCAATTTCTTTGCGTATTTTGTGTGGTCTTCTTTACCTTTAGAGTTTGACACTTTTCTTTGAGTTTATACTCGTAGCTATGCCACTTATAATAATAAAATAACGGGCCTGCCGCGAGTAAAGAAAAGTTGAAATGATGTCGAGGTGCTTCTCTAAAGGAATAAAGGTAAACAGGTAACTAAAGAACTGTATGCCCTTGCTTGTGGTTATAGAGAGCAATAAAAAGCAACCAAACGAAGCATACGAAGGCAAATAAGGAATAGGCAACGTGCTATAATATATGCACTGATGCTGAATTGGCTCATTCTCGTATATGATCATTGCAATGGCATATGTATTCGCAAGTATTTAGCTTAAAACCGTGTATAAATCTAATAACTATCGGGTGATACAAGTAGAGGTACCTTTTTCAATAGCCTTTTTTTTTTACAGATCACACGTGAGTTCTTTCAAGCTGGCATGTTATTATACCCTGAACAGGGTATATTAAGTTTGTCACGAAGTTTGTAACACCCGGAAGGAATCGTCGGAGACCCTATAAAGTATATATATAAATGATCAGTATGTCGAGCTGAGTCGATTTAGCCATGTCCGTCTGTCTGTCTGTCCGTCTGTCCGTCTGTCTGTATATATACGAACTAGTCTCTCAGTTTTTACGATATCGTTTTGAAATTTTGCAAACGTCATTTTCTCCTCAAGAAGCTGCTCATTTGTCGGAACGGCCGATATCGGACCACTATAACATATAGCTGCCATACAAACTGAACGATCGGAATCAAATGCTTGTAAGGAAAACTTTCACATTTGACAAGAGATATTCACGAAATTTGGTATATATTATTTCCTAATGCAAAAGATCGTAATATTTGAAGTTCTTGTATGGACAACTTTCACATTTGACAAGATATATTCACGAAATTTGATATATGTTATTTTCTAAGGTAACAATGTAATCTCCGAAGAAATTGTTTAGATCGGTTAACTATAGCATATAGCTGCCATACAAACTGAACGATTGGAATCAAGTTCTTGTATGGACAATTTTCACATTTGACAAAATATATTGACGAAATTTGATATATGTCATTTTTTAAGGCAACAATGTAATCTCTAAAAAACTTGTTTAGAACGGATTACTATAGCATATAGCTTCCATACAAACTGAACACATAGTTACTAACAGAAATGCACCTGTGAAGGGTATTTAGCTTCGGTGCAACCGAAGTTAACGTTTTTTCTTGTTTTTGTTTTGTGTTGTTTCGCATTTCATAACCCAAAAGCTTGAAGAACGTTTACAAATCGTTTAACTTTATTACGAAAACTCACGTTCTGTAAAGGATGTGTTTTACTCACTTTATTCATTCATTATTGGATAATATTCGACGAAATAGAGTCTAACGCGCAGTGAAGAAAATATAGCAGCCTTAGCTAAGAGTCTACACAAAGACCGTAGAGAGTCGATTCCGCGCCGTTTGCAACAACTTGAATGACTTGACGCGTTTAACGTCGATATATTAAATCGAAAGCGTACAAAATACATCTTGTGCAAGAACTAAAGCCGTTCGACAAACGATGAGGCCTATTTCTGGCTCACGAAGAGCAACCTGAGGAGATGCAAGAGCTGTTATATCCTCAAAAAAAAAAAAAAAAAAGAAAAACCAATTTGTTGTGTTTTGTGAGACGGTGGAATCATCGGTTCACTATATTTCTTCAAAAATTATGCCGGTGAGAACGTTACCGTCA
Organism: Bactrocera neohumeralis; assembly: GCF_024586455.1. Taxonomy (NCBI): domain Eukaryota; kingdom Metazoa; phylum Arthropoda; class Insecta; order Diptera; family Tephritidae; genus Bactrocera; species Bactrocera neohumeralis. The sequence continues at coordinate 43,286,868 of NC_065923.1, read as the reverse complement.
ATGGCGACCGATATTCCGCTATGATAGTCGACTGTTTGATACCTAAAATTGGAGCTCGTGATCTTGGCGAAATTTTTTTCAGCAAGACGTCATCACTTCCCACAATGCATAAATTGAGAGAACAGTTTGGTGAGCAGAAACTTTCACGTTTCACCGCTAGACTTTTTGCTGTGAGGATGTATAAAGTATAAAGTCACTATGCTGACAATACCGCTTCGATTTAGGCCATAAAGCAAAACATCATGCGTGTCATTCGCCAGTACCAGTCGAAATGCTCGAAAATTAAACTCAACTAATGGACCAACAGAGAAATAGCCGAAAGTAGCGAATTATAAATATAAGAATATATTAGCAAAATAATATTCTAACTTATCGGAAATGCTTTACATTCATGACATTACGAAATACTTTGCTCTTGTTAACAAGGCAGCAAATATTCAACGTGTTACGTATATCGCGATACCGTGCGTTGTGTAATTAAATTTGCAACATTTTTAAATTAAACCGGTTAGGGTGCGTGTCCCGTTTGCAGTGCAACCTAATTAAATTCGGTACATGGGAAAGCGAACGAGATAATAAAGCGCATGGTGAAACCAACACAGATATGTATTTACATAAATATGTGTAAATAATAAATAAATGACTAAAATAGTAGATATGATTATAATTGTGTACACTCATTCTTGTGTATAAATACATGCCTACAAGCGCACCGTTGTAAAAAGTACTCGAACTGCTTTCGAGGTACACTACATGTTCTGTATCACATTATCGTTGTTAACGCTATACAAGTTATTCGCCTCTTTCCGGTTTGGCTTCTGGAGCGTGGTATCACTATGTCTGTGGTGCACCGTGCAATTACAGCTCTTGTTTTCCGCAAATTCTCTCAGTTACCAATACATGTTTACATTATGTTCCATTAGTGAAGTTGTGCAGGGGTCAGTAGTGTAATTTTTATACTCTCGCAACAATGTTGCTAAGGAGAGTATTATACATAGTTTTGTTCACATAACGGTTGTTTGTAAGTCCTAAAACTAAAAGAGTCAGATATAGGGTTATATATACCAAAGTGATCAGGGTGACGAGTAGAGTCGAAATCCGGATGTCTGTCTGTCCGTCCGTCCGTCTGTCCGTCCGTCCGTGCAAGCTGTAACTTGAGTAAAAATTGAGATATCATGATGAAACTTGGTACACGTATTTATTGGCTCCATAAGAAGGTTAAGTTCGGAGATGGGCAAAATCGGCCCACGGCCACGCCCACAAAATGGCGGAAACCGAAAACCTATAAAGTGTCATAACTAAGCCATAAATAAAGATATTAAAATGAAACTTGGCACAAAGGATCGCATTAGGGATGGGCATATTTGGACGCAGTTTTTTTGGAAAAGTGGGCGTGGCCCCGCCCCCTACTAAGTTTTTTGTACATATCTCGGAAACTACTATAGCTATGTCAACCAAACTCTACAGAATCGTTTTCTTCAGGCATTTCTATATACAGTTCAAAAATGGAAGAAATCGGATAATAACCACGCCCACCTCCCATACAAAGGTTATGTTGAAAATCACTAAAAGTCCGTTAACAGACTAACAAAAAACGTCAGAAACACTAAATTTTACGGAAGAAATTGCAGCAGGAAGCTGCATCCAGGCTTTTTTTAAAATTTGAAAATGGGCGTGGCCTCGCCCACTTATGGACCAAAAACCATATCTCAGGAACTACTAGACCGATTTCAATGAAATTCGGTATATAATATTTTCTTAACACCCTGATGGCACGTACGAAATATGGGTGAAATCGGTTCACAACCACGCCTTCTTCCAATATAACGCTATTTCGAATTCTATCTGATGCCTTCTCTGTATAATATATGTATACATTAGGAACCAATGATGATAGCGGAATAAAACTTTACAAAAATACGGTATTTGAAAAATATATAAATGACGTATAATGAAATCTCGATTATCACTTTATCATGCGAGAGTATAAAATGTTCGGTGACACCCGAACTTAGCCCTTCCTTACTCGTTATAAATTATTTTTTGTTTTCTGCATTTTCTGTTCCCTTATACCCTTAGAATTAATGTAGAAACCCATTGGAAGGTTTCGAAAAAGGTCCAAAAATAATAATACCGTTCGACGTTCGGAGCGCTCGGAGTGCACACCTCAAAATTTAAACGCATTTTCCAAGCACCCTTTTTAAACCGGCGGACATGATTCCGGTCGAACTGCTTAACCGATTTGCTTAATGTTTTTTTTAAATGTTCACAAAACGCCTGGCTATCGTCCCTATTTCATAATTCATAATTTTTATACTCTCGCAACAAAGTTGCAAAGGTGAGTATTATAGTTTTGTTCACATAACGGTTGTTTGTAAGTCCTAAAACTAAAAGAGTCAGGTATAGGGTTATACATTATATACCAAAGTGATCAGAGTGACGAGTAGAGTTGAAATCCGGATGTCTGTCTGTCCGTCTGTCCATCTGTCCGTCCGTCTGTCCGTCCGTCCGTCCGTGCAAGCTGTAACTTGAGTAAAAATTGAGATATCATGATGAGACTTGGTACACGTATTTCTTGGCTCCATAAGAAGGTTAAGTTCGAAGATGGGCAAAATCGGTCCAATGCCACGCCCACAAAATGGCGAAAACCTAAAACATATAAAGTGTCATAACTAAGCCATAAATAAAGGTATTAAAGTGACGGACGTATTTTTTTGGAAAAGTCGGCGTGGCCCCGCCCCCTACTACGTTTTTTGTACATATGTATCTCGGAAACTACTATAGCTATGTCAACCAAGCTCTACAGAGTCGTTTCCTTCAGGCATTTTCATATACAGTTCAAAAATGGAAGAAATCGGATAAGAACCACGCCCACGTCCCATACAAAGGTTATGTTGAAAATCACTAAAAGTGCGTTAACCGACTAACAAAAAACGTTAGGAACACTAAATTTTACGGAAGAAATGGCAGAAGGAAGCTGCACCCAGGCTTTTTTAAAAAATGAAAATGGGCGTGGCGTCACCCACTTCCGGACCTAAAACCATATTTTAGGAACTACTAATCTAATTAGTTTTACAGCAAAATAAATAAATATGTAAATAACGGATAATTAAATTTTTAATCGATTATCATTTTATCATGCGAGAGTATAAAATGTTCGGTGACACCCGAACTTAGCCATTCCTTACTTGTTTATAATGTATTGACAAATTTTATGTAAAAAAACATGGAAAAATAATTAAAAAAAAACGTTAATTATTTTTTATTTCTCAACATTTTTTCATGATTCTTGTAGGGACTATAACCATTCACGTACTTTTTAAAAATAAATTGGGTTTTTGTGTTTCAGATGATCCAAACAGGAGAAATGGTGTTCGGCAGTGAAAAAAAACATTTCATTCACCCAGCCTTCTCTACGACAGATGTCAACAAAAAATTCCGAAAAAAATGCTTTATACACTCCACGATATACCTCATGATATATGAAAAAGTTGTATTGTAGAATAAAAATTTCTATGAAAAAAAATGCCAAAAAAAAGGCCAGATTACCCTACTGATCCCTAAAGGGGGTATTCTACTCTAGAGTTTTGAAAAATTCGATTTTTTTTTCATATATTTAAAGTTTAGACCCTTAAGAACATTTCCTCCAAAGGATTTTTAAAAATTAAAATTATTTTAAGACGCAGTACCTAGCCCGGTTCGGCCGGACTCACTTTTTTAAACGCGTTTTTCTCGAAACTACTTTTTCGCACTCGGAAATTATTTCAAATTCTATACAACCGACTTACTTGAAATTTTGTGTAAACCTTCTTTACATAATCCTTTATCGTTCCTACCAGCATCGTGTCAAAACTTTTGTTTTTAATATTTAAAAAAAAGCGTAAAAAATGATTTTTATTTTCAGGCAGTCGCCATTTTTCAAAAAAAAAAAATGTTTCGTGTTCCCTGAAATAGAGACTATAACATCATCCTTACTGATTATAAATTTCTTCTGATTTTTTTTTCAGACCCCCAGGAGGGTCAGGATCGATGTCACCAGGACGCGCCGTTGTTTTTTACACCTGTCTCCCAAGGAAAATGTCCTGAAACCAGAGTCCTTTCATGGGAAATGAAGTTTTCCAAATAAATAAAAATCACAGGGTGTCAGATCAGGTGAGTAGGGTGAGTGATTAATGGTTAATATGGAGTTTTTTTGTGAAAAAATCAGTGACAAGCGTCGACCGATGACACGGCGCATTATCGTGAAACAGGCGCCAGGACCCTGCCTCACGGTATTGTGGTCGAGCACGACGAATGCGTGACAAAAGACGCTTCATAACACCAAGATAAAGCACAGCATTAATCGTTTGGCCAATTGGGACGAACTCTCGGTGTACAATACCCTCGGAATCGTAAAAACAAATCAGCATTGTCTTTATTTTTGACTTCTGAAGACGACCGACTTCTGATTGTCACAGAGGTCCTCACGACCTTCTTGGAATCGCTTAAACCACTCATGCACATTACTACGAGATGTTTTCCCAAGTTAAAACAAAATTTAATATTTGCTCTTTGCATTTTACGACCGCTGACCAAAAGCTGGTGTCACTTTTTGATCGATAACGTCGATTGTAGTCATCTAATTGTCTTAAAATTTTTACGAAATGTGAACAAGAGATCAAGATTTATATTTCATATACCCACCAATAGGTGGCGCTACCAGAAACAGTTATATTTAAAAAGTTCTGTTTCTTTTGCGACATGCCTTGTATATATGTAAGCAACAAAGGAGTTATCTTTCAAAAATTGAGAAAACATGGTTTTCTTAAAACTTTCTATTTTTCTTCCCGGTCTGTACAAAATAAATATACCAAATTTTGTTATAATTCATTCACAATTACGTCGAAAAATTAATAATTACCAATACTTTCACCATAGTATTGCAAGTTTCAAAAGGTAAAACGTTTCGATAAAACTCTTTTTCGGTGGTGATTAAGGATGGCTTGAGCATTGCTGGGTCAGCAGCTAACAGCTGATGCACCGTCTGGACTTTACACGAAAACATCTTAAAATCTTGTACTAAAATTCGCTGTAAACACTACCCATTTGCGTGGCACGTCGTCTGGTCGATGTCGACGGCGTTTCCATGACATCCTCGGTAACAGCAGCAATATTCTCTGCAGAACGGCTACTCCGGGGTCTGCCACGCCTGGCAGCATCTCGTGTTGTGCCAGTCTCTTCGAGGCGAGCGGCTAAACATCGCAGTGTTTCTGCAGTAGGCGTCGGACGACCAGGAAATCTGCGACGAAATTCACGTTGTGCCAAAGTCACCGATCGATTATTGGTCAAATAAATAGTCACCAATAACCCGCGGTCTGGGGCAGTGCAGCGTACCATTGTTTATTTACGTGTATTTCGCATGTGTTTATTTATAGCATCTTCTGATAGGAGGATTAGTTTTGAACCACCCTGTACATGAACTAGGTCTTCATTTTCTTAGATATCGATCTGAAATTCGGCACACCTTTTTTTCTCCCCAAAAAGCTGCACATTTCTCGGAACTGATATCGGACTACTATATCTTTTATACAAAGAATTAAAGAGAGTGCATGGAAATCTTTTTCATTTGAGATATTTTCATGAAATTTGGCATGGATCATTGAAATAATGCAATCACCAAAAAAAATTTGCAGATCGAGCCACTGTAGTACATAAATGGCTATCTAATTATTGTAAGGAATCTCTTTTAATTGTGAAAAGTGTCTCCGGAGTTAAAGTGTTTCTTGTTTTAAGTGTCACACTAGATGTTCCCCTTGTAAGTCATTTTGTTAACACAACACCCAAATAGAATGTGAATAAGACCCAACTGTCTAAAATTTTGGCATAAGTATCAATATATTAATCAAAATGCAAATATTGCTCTCTTCTTGAAAAACAATTGAGGGGTGTAGAGTTTTACTTCAGCTTACATGATTTTTTAACTTCTGTTCCGGAGCTTGCCAATATTTTGTGACCACCGGTTTACGAAAACGGCTTCACTTTTTTCATTATTTATTTGTAATAGAAACAGGAAATTGACTGTTACTACCTTTATGTATGAATTTTTGTTTTAGTCTTTTAAATATGTCAAACTGCTGCAATGCCCTCAGCGTTATTCAGAAAAGCTCTTAGTGAACGAGAGTGCCAGCTCCCATATGAATTAAACTTGCTGCAATAAGTATCGCATAACTTTCAAATAACTTAGTCGACTTGCGTTGTGTGCTCTTCTTTTTCTTTTAATTAAAAATTGCTCGCATGATCTTCGTCACATTTAATGTGGTTGTTATTTGCTAAAATAAAATGTACCTACATATATATGTACATAAGTATATAATCAGCCTGAGAATTTTTGTTTCTTCAATATTCCTCCAATTCGTAATATTCAAATAAGCATATAAATACATATTTATTCTTAGTTCAGCCTCAAACATGTCATTATGTACTTTCAATATTTTACGTATAATCACATTCTCCCAAATTTCATATAAATATCATAAATTGGTATGAAATCCTTAAATTAATGTGACCAAATGAAGTTAAACAACAGTGAGAAAAATCTAAAGAATCAAATTCCATAACAAGGTAATTTATAATCTAACCGACCACCTTCGCGGTATCAGTGCTCCTATATATCGAAAATATCGGTCATCTTTACATTCTATAAATGGGGGTTATAATAGATTTTGTGCACTTCGTTACAAATATTATTTTTCAGATATTATTTATTTTTATGCCTTTACAAATATATTACTTTGACATTAATTTAAGGTTAATTAAATCAATACAAAACATACGAACATTGTTATTATATATCCTGAAAGTGGTAGAAGTAAAGGTGATTGAGATAAGTTATTGATCTATATTATCTCGAAGAACAGTCTCAAATATTTTCAAAATTTTATAAAGGACATATCAGATCAAGTCATGTGACTGTCAAACTAACACCAATCGACACCTTTTATCTATGTTTGTCAAATCGATAGTTTACTATACTTTCATAAATAAACTAGAGAGCCACGGGATTTACCAAATAACAAACAAGTAGTTAAAATCCTGAAATGTAACAGAAGCGATAAAAAAATATGTTCAAAAATATTATAATATTTTAAATTTTTTCTTTTTCACTTCTGCTACATTTCAATATAAAAATTATTGATTTACTAAAATAATCCTTACTTTGGTCTTTGGTCTTGGTGGATAAATAGACTACATACCCTGACAGTTTATTAAAGAGCAAAGTTTACATTAAGTGCATTCGGTGATTATTACGATGAGTGAAATTATTCAACAAAGAAGTTTCATTAAATTTTGTCTGCGGAATCAGATTTCTGGTGCGTAAACCTTCAGGCTGTTGTGAAAGGCCTTCCGTGATAATTGTTTGTCGCGAGCAAGAGTTTCTGATTGATACAAATTATTCAAAGAGGGCCGAGAACCTCCAGGACGGTCATCAACACTCCACGCAAAGCCCCTTCAATTCTTTAAAAACAAAAGACATGCATAAATGGGTACTTGTGCGTAACTTATCCCAAACTGAAATGTTATGTAAACATGTCAGTCACAACTCAAACGAAGCTATAAACCACAAAACTTATGCTGAACTACGTCGCCGCAAAAGGGTGAAATGAAAAACTTTGGCTTCACTTTGTCTGGTAGTCGGGACCATGGGTGCTGCAAAAGTTTGCAGTTTAAAAAGTGTAGACTTACATATTTAAATATAAGTATGTAAATATGAGAATGCATCGATGGAAATGCATATTTAGTTACGTGCATGCAAATACTGAAACCTAAAAATATTTAAAGTTAAGGATAAAACTGCACACACACAGCAACTATTCATTTCATCGCTTTGAAAAATCGTTGTGTGATAAATTTTGCGATTTAAATGCGCTATTTCAAGAGAAATTTAATACAATTATCAAACTGGTATACAAATAATTTATTTTATGAGAATAAGTAAGTATCTACATTAATTATTGGTTTGAACTTTAATTATTAATTATGTAAATGTTTGCTTTGATAACATGAGTTCAGTTTAAGTAGAAATTTAGACATTTAAGACGTTTTTTTTTATATAGAAACGCTTGTTTATGCAAATAATTTCATGAGTTTATAGCTAGACACAAAGGTATTATATATTTGTTGAAAAATATGAAAATCAAATAATGTTTTCATATCGAACTGCTCAAATAGGTGAAATTCTTCGCTGTCTTTTTGATGAATTTTTATTGGATGTAGACGTTGTTGAAGTATTATCCGCATCTTCATCATTGTCTGAATTCGTATCCGCTTCGGCATTGTATTTTGTAAAAATACCTCTTTTCACACGTTCTTGTATAGTGTTTGGTGAATGTCGGAATAAGGCAAGGGTCACAAACTGCGGTTTTTTCGTTATCGATCTTAGCAGTTTTGCAGGCTTCACACCGCCTTTTCAAAGGGTTGATCTGTGGCAGGAGAAGAAAATGGTACAAAATATTTTAAAATGAACTAATTTTGAAATAAAATAAATTATGAAACCCTTCCCATATTGATGGAACCCGTTTAAAATTTATCAAGTCCATAACAATTTTAGTTGTGGAATTAATGTTTCTTTTGCATCCGTTTTGTAGTTGCTTCTGCGCTAGCTCCATAGAGAATTATTTCTAAAATATTTTCCACTTTTCAAAATAGCCAGGATATTATAAAATAATGCCATGGGATAGCGGTTTGTTTCTCTTTTGTCAGAGAATCCACGTAGCGTTTTGTCAAAAATATCAATACCACATTTATGTTCATCATAATCATGTATGACTTGTGGTTTTTTTTTTTACAGGATTTACATCTTCGCTGGCATGATTAGTTGAAAGCATTGCCATGTTTTTCTTCGAATGTGTTGTAAAGCCTACTAATAGTACTGATTCAAACAGGCCCCTTTTTTTTGCTTCTTCAGTGGATGTAAATAGTTCTGACAGTTGCCTCTTATTTTGCCCACCACAATGGTATTTCGCACAAGCAAATCTTCAGCCAAGTCAAAGCATGTGAAAAAGTTGTCCAACGTGATACTCACACCCCTGTCCAAATATCGGTTGCTGATTTTCATAACGACATTGCGTCCATTACCAGGCGACCACTGTTCATTAGACTGTGCACCCAAATACTTCGCCTGCTAGTGGATAGTTATTTTTTCATTCATGACGAAAAGGCGAAAATTTGCCGTATCGAAACCTCTCAGCGCAATAACTTATTTATTTGAAACTGTTTGATGCATTTGCCCGTAATACTCTTTTAGTTTTCCTATTCGGGGAAAACGCATATGAAGGCTCTTTTAGATCCAAAACTTTCCGTACATAATGACGTTGATGGCTTACGCATTTCCATTGGTAGTTCCGATAGGCGGTTTTCAGTTTAACTTGGCTTTGAACACCATACAGTTTGATTGTTCCTTCCATGACCGCAATATTTTTCTTCACGTTTAACCTCAATGGCCGTATTTGACATATCAAATCAGCTTTCGTCAGGGTTCATATTTACAGCAACCTCCTCGGCAAAACGTGGATCTCTAATTGGCTGAACTTTATCATCTCCGAAGTCTGATTGGTCACTGGGTATTGAATCGTGGTTACCAACAAATTTAGGTTTTCTTCCACTATCAGCATCATCGCTATCATTAGCATTCAAATAATTCGAAATATTCTTCTCTTCTTCGTTTGTCAAGTCGCACCGTAAGTTATACAAATAAATCGCCAATTCTCCACTCATTTCAAAAAATAATATTCACATAACTAAAACTGAACTGTTCACTTATAAATTTTACGCGAAAGTATTTTGAAATGCACAATAAACACCAAAAACCGTTAGAAAATTACGCTTCTTCTCAATATATAGTATATGAAAAAATATTATGGGCACTGAGTGCCCTAAGTCACGTATAGCGTACTCACCATATAAAACGCCGTTACGTTCTTATTATAACAGCTTCATAACTAAAATTTTAGGTTATCACTATGCTAAAAGTAGGTCAAAGTGGACGGCCCAAACCCAGAAGTTCAATATCAATAAAGAGAATGTTAGCGAGTGTCCAACTCATGGTTCTAAGGACATATGAGATAAACCTTCTATATCAACATTTTGAGCTCAGACTTTCTGCACATATTTAGTATAGAAATAACTTTAAATAATACTGTTAATGGGTCTGCTAATTATGCGACTTTATTTGTTAACAGTATCAACGTACTATTACAGTATGAAATTTCCCAGCATGGTATTTTCAAATATTTTCTTTGAACCTAGATTTCAGCAAAGAATCTATATTCTCAAATTACAGTTTCATGGTTGAATTTTTCTTTATACACAAAAATTTTAAAAATTAGTTAAATTTGTACTTTTGCAATATAAAACTAAATCATTGTCGTACTATTATTTATTGATATTTAGATTTTGAACTTCTATAGTCTTCCAATTTACCGTTTCGAGCTCACATATTTTATCTTATACCTTTTAGTTCCATTTTATTCCTCTGCTCCTTGTAACATTGATTAGGTAAAACTGACACACACATAAAAGTGTGTATGAAAAGTACACCATAAATGTGAACAATACACGCTTACGTATAAAAATTGGTTTATTTCCTAGATATTCCCAAAGCAAAAATAAGTCGACAACACGATGGTGACTTACAATCGGTATTAAGAGTCTACATGGGGATGAAAGAAAAGAGAAGATGACAATAACAACAGGATATAACGACAGTAAACCTAGGTCAGTTGGAAAAATAGGACAAATATGATTGTATTTTTTTCCTGCCAATAAAATATCTGAGCTATTGTCGATTCACAAAATAACGTTCTTAGAGCAATCAACTTCAGAATCATGGGTAAAATAAAATTTGCATACAACAGCATATTGCTTATGAGCACATGCAAAATATTGAAAAATTCAAAAGAATCTTAGGGTAGCAACATATTTTTACTATTTTGATTTATATATTGTATTTCTACCTCTTCTTGAAAATGTTGTCAAAATAAAAATGATAATCCAATGAATAAAACTTCAATGCAATGTTTCGAAAAATCTATTTCTCAATAATAAAAAAATTTTAATAAGAAATGTTCATTTGTTGAATATGCATATACATATGTTCATATATATGTATGTATATAAAGTCAACTGATTCATGGAAGAAAGACGAGAAGAATGTACACCGCAGCTGAAATGTACAGTACCGAAGATGATATGCTAACACATACATTCATATTAATACCAATTAATTCCAGTGTACGTATTATATTTATATGATTTTAATATATTTTGCATGAACACCTGGTTGCGTAAAAAAGAAAGTTTGACATGTTTTAGCTCGTTTTTGGAATCGTGAATTGTTTTATTTACAGGGGAATTAAAAATTCATCTCGAAAAATGGAATTAACTCGACATTTTCGTCGCTCAAAAAATGCTAAAATGTGGCTTGAATGTATAAAGCACCAATCGTTGGCCGACGCTCAAAAACATCGATGAAGGTCGTCCGTACGTGAACTGATAATGCAAGACCATCTTGTAACATACCTTCAGATAGAGGCATGCCTATGCATTTCTCCACCAGTAAAGAAATGCTCGCTGGATGAAAATCGCTCAAAAATGTACGATTGGTGTGAAATGCTGAAAAGACGTTTATAAAATCGTCACAGGTGACGAATCATGGATCTATGCGTATGAGCCCGAAACAAAACAGCAATCGACAAAAAAAATAAAAAAAAAAAAAAAAAAAAAAAAAAACAAAAAAACATTTTCGTTGATAAATATGCCTATTTACATTATTAGGCTAGAAATATATATAGCAACCTACGTATAAGCTTCATTATATGCTTCACTTTTCTCAAAAGAAAACGTCGGAGACTCTGTAAAGAGTTTAAAATAAGAAAAATAAAGTTAATGACCAGTAGTTGCTCTGAGTCTGTTATCTCGTTTACAGATATTCAAATATTCATACCTATTGACAACTTTTACTTTTAGCTTAGTTAAGACTTTGTTGTACAGAAGAGGCACGTAAATTTGCAACTTTGTATATTTCAGGGAAAAGATACTTCGATTGCGAAAAAGAAGATTTTACTTGGACGTTTCACAAAGATCTATAGCAAATCTGTTTCTGTCTTGTGGCTATTCTGTTAGAAGAGTTTGTACTCGTACCAGTGAGGATTTTTGCTTCTCTGCAGTCTCTTTATGTGTTACCGTTACAAGGTGTAGCTTCACGTTAAATATTGTTGATACAGGGCGGTTACAAAACGTGCAGAACAGCACAGAGCAGAGATAAAGAGATGTCTAACTCATCTCTCATTGGAAGTGAGAGAGCAATTGTTAAACGTCAAAACGTTTTAACTCTGTCAACTGTCAAAGTTGAAACGAGGGCTGAAAACGAGATGGCCATATGGAAATCTTATCCAAAAAATTCTTTTTACGGAGGGACTTGTTTCATCGTTAAAGACCACTAATAAAAATGCGAAACAATAAAAATTATATATAAAAAAGTGTGAAATTTAAATGTATTCGATTAACCGTCTTGTAATATGATGCATCTCAGTAAAATTTAATTTTCAATGGAAACTGATACCAAACATTTATTAATTAGGAGCTAACAAGCTTAAATGTCGTTATTAAGTGTTGAAAGTTCAAAAGTCAGTAGCTTTAATATACCATAAGAATATTTAAATAGTTGCTGGGTAAAAATACATTACAATAACACTATACATAGTTATTTTTAAACCTAATAAATGTTGGATATTTTAATTTAAATGCTCAAATATTATTATATCATAAGGAAAGAGTTTGGCGACAAACATTACACGGGATGGAATCAGAGATCAACAAAGTTGAGGGCAAGATAATTTCAATAGTAATTGAATGCATTGAAAACGTATGAGCATTCTTGAAATATTCTCCGGCGTACGACTAATACTTGACTGTGATGCCTTTCGAATTCGAGTTTCACGCTGACGTGGAACTTATGCTTTTCATTCAGATTTGATAAACCTTGAAGTAATCAATTATTCGTAGACTGATAAATGTCAAATAATTTGCAAAAACGTTTGTGAAACGCAACCTAAAGGCTGTTATTCAAGAAAAGCTAAACAATCAAGTAATTTGATTTTTATGTCTTATTCGAAAATATATGAAGACAGATAGATTTGATTAAGCATCGCTAGTTATATTTTTATCATCTTTGTGAGCACCACGTGGCGTATGAGTGATCAATGGCACTTCTGTAGAAATTACATATAATATTATGTGTATAAAGTGTAATAAAACTGATGTGCCTGTGCACAAAAATATTATTTATTAATACGTTTTGCGTATGCTAGTTTGCATTTCACTTTCAATCTCCTTAAATTGCGTTATATTCATCAATCGTGCAAACAAGTTCGAAAATAATATTCCGGCATCATGGGCTTTACCAGTAGTAGAACTAGTTTCGAAACCATTTATTTAAATTAGTTCTAAATAACTTTCAAAAGCTACACAATTATATTTACAGTTATCCAATAGTCTGTTAGCAAGGTGAAATTCGTTTTCGGTTTTTAATTGTTTTTCTTTTCATAGCAACAGTAATCATAGTATGAGATAGTTTATTTATTTAAAATTGCAACGATCCATCAGCCGAACACATGTGCATAATTTATTATAATTTAACTACCGTGACGTAGTTTGCTTGTGTGAATGTAAGCACTTAAGTATGTATTCGTTTGTTGTTTTAGTGCCCCTATTCAGCTAATCCGGCGAGTTGTGGTCAATTACGTTAATGAGTTTAAGTGGTGCTCTGTGTTTTGGGCTTAAACCGGACTTCGCTGCCGTGGTGGGGAAAAGTTTACAAAATTGCACAAAAAGAATGATATATTAACTTACTCTATGTGCTAATGCCAGCTTCAGCATATTGGATCAGGTTGTTGTTTAACGTTTGGTGAGTATGGTAATACTAATCAATCTTCTCGCTAATTAAAGTTACACTACTTTCGTATATCAAATTACAAAATTGTCTGCTTATACAATGAATTTTTTTAAAGGTAACTTTATAATACAATAATTTTCGAACTTCCAGGTGACTTTATTTCACATGTATCGGCGAATGTATGTAAGTTATCCTAATAAATTCTAGAGAGCGTGTTTTTATTATAACGGTTCTCAGATGAATAAAATTGGGTGACAAGTCACCCCAGGCCCCACATATCTAAGAAGCCTTATGTATCTGCAGGTATTACCCTCACTTTAATCATTGCAAGTTGCAAAAGTGTGAAATGTTCGGTTATACCCGAACTTTGTGCTTACTTACTTGTTTTATTTCAGTACTTTCATTGATGAAAGATTTATGGTCCTTTGCGCGTTGGCCACGGTGAATATCGCATTCGATGGAACGATGAGCTGTACGAGATATTCGACGACATCGACATAGTTCAGCGAATTAAAAGACAGCGGCTACGCTGGCTAGGTCGTGTTGTCCGGATGAACGAAAACACTCCAGCTAGTATTCGACGCAGTACCCGCCGGGGTAAGCAAAGGAAGAGGAAGACCTCCACTCCGTTGGAAGGACCAAGTGGAGAAGGACCTGGCTTCGCTTGGAATATCCAATTGGCACCACGTAGCGAAAAAAAGAAACGACTGGCGCGCTGTTGTTAACTCGGCTATAATCGCGTAAGCGGTGTCTTCGCCAATAAAGAAGAATAAGACTTTCATTGATGCATTATTTGGTTATTGTAAAGTGAAAGCTCCTGATGGAATTAGAGCTGGTGTAATTTCGCCCATTTAAATTAGTCCAGCAGGAACTTGTATATAACGCTTAATCTAAAAGTGGGAAATTGGAAACCCATTATCTCATCGGGGGAGTATGGAGACTTAATGTATATTTAAAATTTTTTTAAGCTATGTTCCTTTTCTTTGTGATACTTACAAAATCCGGCTATTTTATGGTTGTTGCAATGGCCTTATTTTGTCCATTTGCGGAAAATGTAATATATTGTACGGGAAATTTGTAATATAGTTGTGCGGTTTGACCGATTCCGATAAATGATCAATAGAATATCAAAATTCACTTACAAATTACCCTGAAAACTTTCGCAAAATGCATATATAAATCTATATATATTCCTATTAATTTTACCATCCACCGTTATGTGAAGATATAGTAATTTGCAAATCATGAACCACGAAAATGTCAAAAAGCATCGTCCGGATATTTCGGTGGCCACAAAATATTTGTATTAAGAATAAAGTATTGATATTTATTAATAGAAGTTAAAAAATGTATTCTCAATGTCGGTTGTCACAACATATATTTTTTTATAGAATTCGAATTTGTCGTTTGCCTGTAGCGCTCTAAAGTTTCTTAAAAACTTAAATATAAATCACCAGAAAACTGCATTAAAAGGCTTGAAAATCTGCTTTTCCTGAATCTCTTCTTATAACAAAAATATATATACATAAATGGCAAATACTACACTCTCCTAAATAAATAATATAGCAAGAAATATTAATATCAAACTGACAAAATTCAACCTAAACAAATGTTGTCAGCCAGTTGTGCGAATAAAAGTTAATGGTCGTGTCCACCTAACCGGTTTTTCTAACAATAGCTACTAATCAAGAATGATACAGATTTGTTCAGGAATATGAGATGTTCTGATTTCAGTATGTCTGTCAGCAATATTTGAAAAAAAAGCAAGGCACCACTCTCAACTCATTGTCGCTTAACTGAAAAAGCTTAGAAATGTTTATTTCAAGATATAAATTGGAAAGTAACCAACGCACCAACAACTCGTTGTATTTTACCTATTATGTAACTATATAGGTATTTATACCCAGGGAATTAACTAAACGTTAACAAATTAATTTCGATTACCAAATTTACCTTTGCTAAGGCATTTAGGCAAGCAGGCGGCACATACAGGAAATGAAGTCATAAAATCTGGAAAGGGTTTCAGACAATTTTATATGGTATGTAAGTGTGTAGCATAAGCTTGGAGGTATCCACTGGATTCAAACCTACTGAAAATACTATACTACATATATATGCGCCGCACGTGTCTTGGATATATCTTCTATCCTCATCTAAATGCAATATTAAACGATTGCTGATAAGGGAAAATTTAAATTACATATATTTAGAAAATTTAAAGAAAAGTGAAAGTAAATAATAAACCGCGATAAATCTGGCAATATCCATCGTTCATGATAACACTTCCGTGCCAATCTATTTCATGTTCAAGCTTTGCTGACTTAATCACTTGTATTGCATTTGATGTGGTTATAATGTGTAATATTAAATAGTTCCACAAGTACACTACACACTGCAAATTTGATATAGGAATTAATTAGATAGTAGAAGGTGTGAAGGTTAGAAGTGTATAGATATGTGAGCATATACAAATTTAATTTGAAAAGTCACGAATACAATTAAGTACACCGCAGCAATATCTGAATTGAAGCATATCGAGATTGTCGGTAATCTCATCGATATTATACATCTATCAACATGTATAAATACATACATTTAATTAATGAATTCATAAGAATTTATAAGCAGAAGTATACTTTTGTGAGGATTATTATAGCGCAATATGAATTTCAATATCTACTGATTCGTTGATCGGTAACATGGAAGCTGAATTCCTTACATGGTTCTGAGCTTGTAATAACTTGGGTGGATGCGCTTGCATGCTCTTCTGCCTTAAAGCGTACCGTACCGTACCATAAATACTTATGAGTTGAGCTAGTTTTGAAGTAATTCGTTAATGTCGTAGCCTGCGCTACCTCGTGCAATTATAAATTCCATTTAATAAAGCAAAGTAATTCTAGTTTTACTGATAAATCATAATAATTAAAGTCACCTAATGGATTCTGCATATTAATAGTACTTACGGTATTAAGTGTATAGAATATAAAAGTTGTGATTTAAGGAAATTGTTAAAGTATTGAATTTCTAAAATGATACCATCTTAGGATGGCGTTCTAATAATGTTCAAGTACAAAAAGTGAAAGAGGCAATGCGAAATGTTCGATACTACTATTAGCAAAAAATAGAAAGATTTTGTTAATAATTTCAAAGTTCTTAATTAATTCTTCAAAATCTATGTCACACCCTCAAAGTAACCTCCCCTTGGCCACAAAACCTTGGTACCAACTTTTTTTATAACTTTTTTCCAACATTTCTTTATCCTCTATAGTTTGTAATATTTGCTTATCTTTTTTAATTTTTTTATTTATTTCCTTAATTTTTTTGAAATTTGTCAACAATATTCATCTTTTTTTTATTAAATCGTACTGTTAAAACGATAAATCGAAACTATATCCCAGCTACATTTAGCATACCAACCAAGTATAACAGTCTTCAACAAAGTCTTTTTTTTCTAAATGAAGATATGTTATAGTTATTCTTATTCTATGATTGATGGACTTTAAAATTTAATGTATATGTCAGGCTATTTCAATATAATAAGTAGGCATATATCTCAACTTCAACACAAAATGCTATACGAAATTTATGCCCAATATAGCTAACAGATGAACTCAAGTGCCAATTAAAAGTTAAGTATTTGAGCAGTATTAACGTCATGGCGTATACGTAATATATCAAGACAAAGTTCTTTTAGCATTTTAAAACAACAATAAATATTATGTATAAACTAATATAGAAATAGACTTGAAATAACAATTTAAATACTAAGTTAAAAATTAATTCAATGTAGGCTTACAATATAATTTCATATTCATAGTTGCTCAAACATATTATCGAATAATAATAAAAAACTAATAATATAATATTTACATCGCTAATTAAAGTAATAGCAAAATGATATGTGCTTTTATGTATTACAGAAATTTGAACAACAAATTTTGGCAAATGAATTTAATATTCGTTTTTCCACGAAACCGTGAATAGTCTACAATTAGGTTATATCAACGAATTCTTAGTAGTTTTCAAAAAGATTAGATTAGATTAGAGTGGGATAATTAAAATTAAAAACGCTTGCTACAGCCTGCATTTGGCAATTGTGGTAGTAAAGGGTAGTGCCTTGAATGCTCTCTTTGCGTCAGATATTTTTAATAAGCACAAATTATTGAATTTTTGTTTTCCTTTATCAACACCATAACACACCCTCTTCATATAAAGAATAATTAATTTCTTATTTATAACATCTTATTTAAAGTAGCATTGTACTTTAACAACTAATCCTTCTCTAAATTATTTTTATTAAAAGAAGAGCTAACTAACATAAATCCAACTAACTAACGTAGTGAAATATGTAGATATTATACTTTTTTGGCTCTAATGCAAATGTAAATTTATGTAATAAAACAGTAGAGCACTGTTTTAACTCAGTCGATTCTTACACTCATTGCAAAATACTACTTGCAGGCGGAGAAGTTTATCCGCAAAAATATTTTAAACTTAGCTTCACCATGTGAGAATTATTGTTTAAATAGTTAGAATAGAATAGAGTGCTATTTGCTTCGTGCAATTTATATTTTTCAAACACATCTGCTTTTCAATATTCTGGAAACTTTCTAATCCTACAGGTGTTAATTTAAGTTTTGCAGTGAATCTTCTTGGCAACAACTTTGTAGCATCAATTTAAGTTTCATGTATAAAAACTTCAATCACACTTCTTGCCATGTCAAGTGCACAACTTTTCTTTGTCGATGCAAACACTAGCAATTCGAGAAAATTGAAAACTTTGAAGAAAACTGGTACTAACATAAAGGACAATATAAAGCAAGTAAATGTACTTTTTATCTACAAACAACACATTCTAAATATTGAATATAATCAATTTTATGGAATTAGGATATCACTGTATGGTTTGTCCCAGACCGCGGTTTCATAATATCTGCTCTTTTGTACTGGGTTTTCTAAAAGGGTTTTATGTGATTTTTATGTGTCGTTTCGGCCCTTTTGAATATGTCATGATCTGTAATTTTTTAATTATATTCAGTAATGTTTACAATTTTATAGTGGAAAGATATTCGCATGAACAATGTTTATAACTTATTCAATTTTATTATCAAAATAATCATTCTCTACTTGCAACTTTTTGCAAAAATGGTGCGGTAAATAAATTGTCGATTCTGGTGCGCAGAAAATCCACTAATTATTCATGAACAATCATTTACCTAAATTGACAGTTTGGTGTGGTTGTTGGTCTGATGAGAGCGGTATAGATTGGTGATAACCAAATTTTAAATGGCCGCAATTGAAATAAGTTCATCTTGTAGAAGTACATCTCGTTTCCATAAGCAGAGTTATGTGCCTTCCAACATGAGCAACAACCGAATTATTGCGAGAAATGTTTCGATATACGATTATATCAAGAAATAGTGACATTAAATGACCTACAATATGTCGTGATTTAATACCATTAATATACTGAACATGCTATTCATGACATACGACCAGATTTAGTGGAAAAAGTATTCGAATATTTAGTTCATCGAATTCGTTCCTGCAAAAGAATACATGACTTCTTTTCACTGATGTTATACGAGTATTCAGACCTTAATTGTATCGATCGTTCTTCACAAGTCAAGGAATTAAAGATTGATTACAAAAGACATTATGTACAAAGACGTCGTCTAAAGACGTAAACATAACTTGAGCTAAGTATATAGCATCTTATTTATGTGGGACCGACAGACGAACGCAAGACAACTAGAAGTGGACGTAACTTTTAACACCTATTAACTGTGACACTGCAAACTTAACGAACAGAATAACTAAAAGACGAAGATAAGAATAAAACGGACGGTAGCGCGTACTTCGAAAGCAGCCAGTCGATATACGGTCATCAAACCTATAAGACCATCTGTAATATTTTATAATAAATATAACTTTTAAATAGATTTAATTAAATCAATTAAAACGAACCGACTTTGATTTAATATAAACCTACATTTATGTACTGCATATTTTAATTCGTATTATTATAATGAGATTCAAAATAAAAAAATTGGTTTATACTAAATATTGGTATTATAGATATTTGGAAGAATTGGTTATTATTGGAACAGACCACTTTACCCATCGTTCTGCAAACAAACTTTTTTTCTTCTTTGAATTAACAATATAGTTGTTTTTAACAAATATGTTTTTCATAGTTGGATTCCATTTTCATTAAAATGCGTCTTACTGCACACACTTTGGCAATCATATATGAACCTGATACACACAATATATCAGTTTGTGCACGTAAGTATTTTTGACATATTAAAATGGGTTCGTGCTGAAGAATATTTACTCACATTATTTTTTTAAAATATCTCGCACATTAAGTAATATAACCAATACGAGTATAAAATTAAGAAAATTACTTACACCATTATACTCGTATTCGACAATAATAGGTGAATGAAAAGTAGTAATTTTGTTGTTTAGCTGTTATTCAAATATCTTTTGGTACTTTTAATAATAATTAGGTTACTTCCTGAAATAAAAAATAATGGTACGAACACTATTTGTTTCAAAGCACTTAATTATTTTGCGAGATTTGAAATTTCTATGAAATTTGACTTGTCACCATGAAATCATATAGAATATTGCATAGCAAAAATTCTTTTGTGGTTAGTGTAAAACAAACCATACTAGTATGTTCTATTTACATCAATTCTTTTTTAGGAACAGTACTTTTACACACTGTGAATCATGTTATGAGAATACAAAAACCAATAAAAAGGAAATTGTATGATACTACATAGCTGATTTGCATGAACACATTTGCGCTTGCATTTCCACTCCAATTTTTGGACCGTTTCTCTTTGCGGTCTTTCATTTTGTGGGGAATTAGCATACAAATTAAAAGATTCCCTCCACCCATAAGTTACTCATAGCTGAAATTTAAAGTTTTGCAATTTTTTATTTCTTTCATATTCGCAACTGTTTTGTATATGGGGTGTTCACTTATTTATACGTGGATGAATAACTTGCTTAATATTCTTGTGCGCCCTATTGTAGCCGACAAGGGCGAAGGAAAAGGGAATTCACTTGAAGTGGAAAATGCAGAATATCTATTTTAATTATAAAAATGCACAGCAAATATTCAGAAAAAAAAGAAAATGTATCAGGAAATTTCTTATTAATTGGTACCATGAGAGGCCCTATGTGAGCTTTGCAAATTTATGGAACAACAGTGTACTTCCTTGAATGCTGCAAGTTTAGGAAAACGATTTAACAATATATTAGAAGAAATTCATATTTTGATTAATATGACTAAAATTAAATAAAGTTTTATAGATGAAGTTATTGGCATTCTTGACCCGACATTCACCAAGTATTATAGTGCTATAAAACGGGTTTTAAATAAGAACGCTAAGAAAGTTTTGTTCACATGAGCTATGAACGTTCTGCAACATACCAGATCGCATCACTTCACTTCAATAAAAATATATACACATAGATTATATATATATATATTGTGTAATTAAACATAATAAATTTTATAACGAGTGTGAAAATCAGTGTTTTTTATGTTCGATCTCATACGTATACTATACCAAGTAAGTATACTAGTGGCACGCGTTATCAAGTTTTTTTTAAATAAAACAAAAACGGTTTATGATAGTAATGAAATTTTTTATTTTTGTAAAAGTACATTCGATGCTATTATGTAGAGAACTCGATTTCTTTCGCATAGCCACCACGGGCACGCTTGCAGAAGTCTAGACGCTGAACCCAATTTTCGACGGTTTTCAATGATAAATCGGCCGATACTGCTGCAGTTTCACGTTCAATATTAGCACGAAGTTCATCAATCGTCGCTGACTTATTGGCATATACCATAGGTTTGACTTAACTTCACAGAAAATATTCTAACGGCGTCAAATCGCACGAACGGGGCGACCAATTAACTCGGTCATTTCGTTCACCAAACTTTGCTTTCAATAAATCGATTGTGACATTCCGCCGTCCTGTTGAAACCACATATTGTCCGGTAGCGATTTTCTTTTACAGTTACGAGTCGGTATTGATCATTTCGTTCACCAAACTTTGCTTTCAATAAATCGATTGTGACATTCCGCCGTCCTGTTGAAACCACATATTGTCCGGTAGCGATTTTCTTTTACAGTTACGAGTCGGTATTGATCAGTATCGTACAATGACGCAGCCGGGATGCAATGGTCTCTCATGGAGTTCGCACGAATGTACTTTCACAGGAATAAAGAATTTCATTAATTTCCCAAACTGTTTTTGTTTTCTTTAAAAAAAAAAAGACTTTTCTTGGGAAGTCCTTTTTTTTTGTTATCGGAGTGAGAGGAGGACTTACTGCAATACCTAGCTGTCACAAGCAATGAATATGCTAACTTCGCAATTCAATTTTCTTGGTGACACTACAGAAGGAAAGATAAGTAAAAACATTAGCTGAGAGTAATATCTAGTAATATCTATGAGACTTATGTAAAGAGAAATGATTAATATGGTATTTTCTATATGCTCTGTAACAGATGAAAGATCAGAGTAACGTAAAAAAGACTAGGAGTAGTAAGTTATGCAAGTTTTTCACGTTTTTTTTATTAATTTGCATGAAAGCATAAGTTATTTCCAAGTCAGTGATTATTTGTAAGCTTTTAATTGAAGAGAAATATCAGAAAATAAATTTCCAGAAATTCATGATGGAAGACAATTGAGTCAAAATTGTGTAAATAAAATACACAGGAAATTTACAAGAATACATTAGGTGTTTTTACAGTTTTCACACCAAATTTAGAATAAAAGGTGTTCCGGTGAGTGGTTATTATTTTATCAGCGTCCACTTCTAAGGGCTTAGTAACTCGTTAAACCAGAATGTAAAGATTTTCATTTTTCATTTTGAATCAATTTTATAAATTTTTTACAACAAATCGATATACATAAAATGCAAACGTTGGATATTCAATACACGTATTTTATATCTAACACATATTTATTTAGCGGGTATATTTAAAATAGTTTAATATGTAGGTTTTTTCAATCAACCTGGTTACTGAAATATGCTCCAAAATAAGTTTTTCCGTATAATTGATAAAAATATTTTAAAACATATCGCTTATGCATCAGTAAACAGTCTACAATAACAGCGCATTGTTTACATATCTTACAATTACATATACAGACAGACAGACAGAATGTATACCAGCCTATAATTAATTACTCAACAGCTGCCAGCATATGCTATGTGCCATACTTTATACAAATAAACATGTAAGTCTTTTGAAACCTAACCACACATGGAACTAATTTGATTACCTTAGTGTGTCCTTAAACTGCAAAAACTATTAGTCTTCATTACCAAGTCATCAATACGGACTAACACAATGCTGTCAAGACGATATAGGTTAAGTCAAGAATATTGCATTGTGTTGTTAAATATTTACACTTATATGTGACACACTTAAAGAGAAAGTCTTGAATAACTTCCTCCACACATGTAACACAATAAACCACATAAATGAACATAAGTGTTGATTTATATTAAATAAAGACATTCGAATGTATCGGAAACGTCTTACGTTCGTGTAGAATATTATGTTTAATATAATAACAGTTATACTTTCTTAAATATTTCTAAAGTAACGCACTTAAAATTTACAAAAAGGTTACAACGCTTCTACAAAATCTCGAGGAAGTTAATACTCTTAAGGGGCTATACCAGTGTGACGCATGAAAAATTAGGCGATTTTCGTGAATTTTTTTAAAAGAAAGTACTAGATTGACTGTTTCGACGTTCTATGGACGTAATAAAGTATATTTTTAGCTATATTGAAAACTCTTTTGTTACAAAAATATTGAAAAATAACGGAATTATGTGCTGTCTGCGGAAGTGCCGAAAAAAAATTGCCTCAACTGCTGGCATGATTCCGGTCGAATGTGTAGCTGAAACAAAAAAATTCAAAATGTTTATTAAACTTAAATACATTTCCTATAAAATGAATTACGATCTTTGAAAAATATTAAAAATTACCAAAATGGAGTAATTTTGAAAAAAAATCGTTTTTTACGAAAAAAATTGTGGTTTTTTAATGCCAAATTGACAATTTTCAACCAATCAAAAAGATCGTAGTCCATTGTGTAGCAAATGTACTCAACTAAACCCAGTTTTAATATGAAGTCGATCGGTAAATTTCTCGTTGAGTTATGATGTCAGCAATTTTAAAAAATGTCGTTTCGAGAAAAACGCGTTTAAAATTTCCCTGCCATTCAAAATCTATTCAAGATACCAACTTCCCGATTTCACACGATATTTCTGAATATATAAACTATCGAAAGAGCAAAAAAAAGAAAGAAACTTTTTTGTGAAAGTGTCACACTGGTATAGCCCCTTAATACTTCTTAAGTATATAAGTGAAAATCAGAAATAACCAAGATGATTTTAAAACAACATTCGTGTAAAAACCTTCGTCGTTAAAACTGGCCCGTCTTTTGCACTAATATTATGCCTGCCGTTGGCTTATAAGATTACTGAGCTTTCATTATAAAAGTTCATTTTGTAGCTAGCAAATATTCATATTTATATGCTAGTTCGATACCCAGTGATTTTTGGGATTTAACAAAGAAATATATTCCAAGAGGTAATTAAATGATTTATTATGATAAAAGTTGTAAAAAAGTTACATGGGCACTAATAAAGTCAAATCACATAACAAATTATGAAGGAAACGATATGTTTTAATAAATTACGGCCTTCTGTAAGAGCAATTGTCAAAATTATATCTAGAGAAGACATTGAAATCCCTAAATTTTGGACTTGATATATTTTAAGCGAATATATTGTTAAGTTAGCAAATTATTAATCCAACTCGGTTATATACGCCACCATATGGGTACTTCGCTAAAGTGTTTTTTTTTATTATGCAGCCAAGTACGGAATTCCTTATCAACAGTTATAAACATTTTTTAGAGCTACGATAATTTAAAATAACTGGCATGACATAATTATACGTATCGGCACCTAAGTGCAAAACAACGTATCATCAAAAAAATCGAAATTGAGTTTTTTATTATATTACACATATACAGATATAACCAGTATATAATCATTTTATTACCAAAAATCAAATTTTGTTGCAATGTTAGTGGTGTATATTATAGCGTTTCTTCTTCGCCTGCCAACTTATGAAAAGTGATGTTATGTTATTTTGCATTTTAGGTGACGATATATAGTACAAACATATATTCAATATAAAAGGGAAAGGGAAGTTTGCATAAGCTCTTACGGAACAGCGTCAAATGAATTACAATAAAACAAATAACACATATTCTGATTTACTATTTTCAACAAACCCCTATTGGGATGCTAATTCTATTGTATAAATGTGTGTGTTCGTGACAAGCTGTCATGTTATTTTTGTTCAGTATTATTTGGCATTTAACCATGGACAGGCTTGCGCCTAAACAACGTTTAAAAATCGCTATAATTTATTACTAAAATTCACGTCCTGTAAAGAATGTACCTCGCGCGGTTCGCTCAACTTATGGTAAAAAAATCGGCCTGCTAAGCGAACTATTCGTAACACCATCAACCATGTTGAGACCCAGCAATCGATTCGGCGCCGTTCGGAGAAACTGGAACTGACGTATGGAACGACTTGACGCATCTTAAACCGAAAGCGTACAGAATACAACCTGTGCAAGAAGTAAAGCCGCTCAACCTTCCAAACGACATCGCTTCGTTCTATAGGCTCTTGAGAAGTTCTAAGAGGATACGATGTTTTCGAGACAAAGTTTGTTCAGCAATGAGACCCATTTTGGAAAACGTAACCGTCAATGGCGACCGTTATCGCGCCATGATAACCGACTATTTGATGAATGAAATTGAAGCTCGTGATCTCGGCGACATTTAATTTCAACAAGCCTGTGACATCTCCCACACATCGCATCAACTATATGATTTATTGAGAGAACACTTCGATAAGTAGATAATTTCTCGTTTTGGGCCAGTCGATTGGTCACCAAGATTATGAGATACACTGTTAGACTTTTTCCTTTGAGGATATCTAAGGACTAAAGTATATGTGGACATTCCTTCGATTCATTCGCCAGTTACCAGTCGAAATGGTCGGATCAGTCATTGGAAATTGGACTCATCGGATGTACCATCTGAGGCGAAGCCGCGACAAACATTTGAAAGAGTTAATGTTTTACAAATAAATGCCAAAGAATGTTCTTTCGAATGGTAATAAACTTTCGCTATTAAATTTTTGTTTCTGTGTGTTTTCTTTAAAAAAGTAGAGAACCTCGTAATGGATCACCTTTTATAAAGATATCTACAAATGAATGTACTCCAACATTACATCTACAGATTTGTTTTATAAGTTTTTATCTGACAGCGCTGAGTTAAAAAAAATGCTGCGTAATTAAGTACATCTCTCGGAAAGTACCATAATTGGCAGTGATATATGTAATGTGTCACTACATATACATATACTCACAGGTACTATATTTGTGAAAGTTACCATAGTCCAGCAACTCAACTTTTAAGAAGCAAATGAAAGTTTGCTTTTTTAACGACATGCCTATATTCCTCTCAACAATGCCAAGGAAGCTCTTACTTGCGCGTTTCTATACAATTTTTTGATAAAGTCAACGCTTGTTGCGTTAGATTTGCAGGAATTGCATTTGCTGAATGGCATCTTTACGAAGAATGCATTAACAGCGACGTTTTGAAGCCAAAATTTCCTTCCCTATATAAGTGCGGAAAATGGGAAAACCAGACAAATTGATCCACAAAAGATAACTGACCAATGCAATAAGCAACTATATAAATGTATATTTCTCTGCATATATACCAGCTTCTTCTTAATTGGCGTAGACACCGCTTACGCGATCATAGCCGAGTTAACAACAGCGCGCCAGTCTTTTCTTCTTTTCGCTACGTGGCGCGGATTGGATATTCCAAGTGAAGCCAGGTCCTTCTCCACTTGGTCCTTCCAACGGAGTGGAGGTCATCCTCTTCCTCTGCTTCCCCCGACGGGTACTGCGTCGAATACTTTTAGAGCTGGAGTGTTTTCCTCCATCCGGACAACATGACCTAGCCAGCGTAGCCGCATCGCATCGAATGCGATATTCGCCGTGGCCAACGCGCAAAGGACTATAAATCTTTCACAGAACTTTTCTCTCGAAAACTCGCAACGTCGACTCATCAGTTGTTGACATCGTCCAAGCCTCTGCACCATATAGTAGGACGGGAATTATGAGTGACTTATAGAGTTTGGTTTTTGTTTGTCGAGAGAGGACTTTGCTTCTCAATTGCCTACTCAGTCCGAAGTAGCACCTGTTGGCAAGAGTTATCCTGCGTTGGATTTCTAGGCTGATATTGTTGGCGGTGTTTACGCTGGTTCCAAGATAGACGAAATTATCTACAACTTCAAACTTATGACTGTCAACAGTGACGTGAGTGCCAAGTCGCGAGTGCTACGACTGTTTGTTTGATGACAGGAGATATTTCGTCTTGCCCTCGTTCACTGCCAGACCCATTTCTTTTGCTTCCTTGTCCAGTCTGGAGAAAGCAGAACTAACGGCGCGGGTGTTGAGGCCGATGATATCAATATCATCGGCATACGCCAGCATCTGTACACTCTTATAAAAGATGGTACCTTCTCTATTTAGTTCTGCTGCTCGAACTTTTTTCTCCAGAAGCAGGTTGAAAAAGTCGCACGATAGGGAATCGCCTTGTATGAAACCTCGTTTGGTATCGAACGGCTCGGAGAGGTCCTTCCCGATCCTGACGGAGCTTTTCGTGTTACTCGACGTCAGTTTACACAGCCGTATTAGTTTTGCGGGGATACCAAATTCAGACATCGCGGCATAAAGGCAGCTCCTTTTTGTGCTGTCGAAAGCAGTTTTGAAATCGGTGAAGAGGTGGTGTGTGTCGATTCTCCTTCCATGGGTCTTTTCCAAAATTCGGCGCATGGTGAATATCTGGTCGGTTGATGATTTTTCAGGTCTAAAGCCACACTGATAAGGTCCAATCAGTTTGTTGACGGTGGGCTTTAATCTTTCACACAATACGCTCGATAGAACCTTATATGCGATCCCACGGTAGTTGGCGCAGATTGTGGGGTCTCCTTTTTATGGATTGGGCATAGCACACTTAAATTCCAATCGTTGGGCATGCTTTCGTCCGACCATATTTTACAAAGAAGCTGATGCATGCTCCTTATCAGTTCTTCGCCGCCGTGTTTGAATAGCTCGGCCGGCAATCCGTCGGCCCCCGCCGCTTTGTTGTTCTTCAGGCGGGCAATTGCTATTCGAACTTCTTCATGGTCGGGTAATGGAACGTCTGCTCCATCGTCATCGATTGGGGAATCGGGTTCACCTTCTCCTGGTGTTGTGCATTCACTGCCATTCAACAGGCTGGAGAAGTGTTCCCTCCATAATCTAAGTATGCTCTGGGCATCGGTGACTAGATAACCTTTGGGGGTTCTACAAGAGTATGCTCCGGTCCTGAAACCTTCCGTAAGTCGCCGCATTTTTCGTAGAGTTTTCGAGCATTACCCCTGTCGGCCAGCTTAACAAGCTCTTCGTACTCACGCATTTCGTCCTCTTTCTTTTTCTGTCTGCAAATGCGTATCGCTTCCCTCTTCAACTCTCGGTATCTATCCCATCCCGCACGTGTTGTGGTCGATCGTAACGTTGCGAGATAGGCAGCCTGTTTTCTCTCCGCTGCGACGCGGCACTCCTCGTCGTACCAGTTGTTCTTTTGCACTTTCCGAAAACCAATGGTTTCGGATGCAGCTGTACGTGAGGAGTTTGAAATGCCGTCCCACAGTTCCCTTATACCGAGTTGTTGATGAGTGCTCTCAGAGAGCAGGAGTGCAAGCCGATTAGAAAATCGTTCGGCTGTCTGTTGTGATTGCAGCTTCTCGACGTCGAACCCTACTTGTGTTTAGTGGCGCGCGTTTTTTGCTGCACAGAGGCGGGTGCGAATCTTAGCTGCAACAAGATAGTGGTCCGATTCGATGTTAGGACCTCGGAGCGCACGCACATCTAAAACACTGGAGACGTGTCTTCCGTCTATCACAACATGATCGATCTGGTTGGTAGTTTTTCGATCCGGAGACAGCCAGGTAGCTTGATGAACCTTCTTATGCTGGAATCTAGTACTACAGATAACCGTATTTCGGGCCCCGGTGAAGTCAATCAGCCTCAACCCATTTGGAGATGTTTCGTCGGCTGAATTTACCGACCGTAGTGCCAAATATACCTTTTTGCCCACCCTGGCGTTAAAATCGCCAAGCACGATTTTGACATCGTGGCGGGGGCAGCTCTCATAAGTGCGCTCCAAGCACTCATAAAGGCATCTTTGGTCACATCGTCCTTCTCTTCCGTCGGGGCGTGGGCGCGAATCAGCGATATGTTGAAGAACCTCGCTTTGATACGGATTGTGGCTAGACGTTCATTCACCGGAGTGAATGATAGTACTCGGCGACGAAGTCTCTCTCCCACCACGAATCCCACACCAAACTTGCGCTCCTTTATATGGCCACTGTAGTAAATGCCACAAGGACCTACTCGTCTTTGTCCTTGTCCCGTCCATCGCATTTCTTGGACGGCGGTGATGTCAGCCTTTATTTTCACGAGGACATCAACCAGCTGGGCAGCGGCACCTTCCCAATTAAGGGTCCGGACATTCCGGGTGCATGCCCTCAAATCGTAGTCGTTATTTCGTTTGCCATGGTCGTCATCAAAAGGGGGGTCTCCTTGCTTCCTTTCATTGGGGGTGTTTTTTTACGTGGCGGGTCCCAAACCCAGCGCACAACCCTATGTAGGGGATATTTCGCCTTCTCACTTTAGCTCGCTTTCAAACGGATATTCTTAGGCTACCCAGAGGATACTTGGTCAAAGACCGGAAGTCGTGAGCTGCTTGAGCTGGCCACTCCCAAGTGAATGGCGATCAGAGAACTTTCCTCACTTGCGTGAACTTCTACACATGACTCCATCCTCCGAATTCACCATGTAATTATTGAAGGCAATATGACTCAATATAATGGACGCTTTATAATGCTGAGAAATGAAATAACCATTATCTGCTGACAAAAGCACTAAGTTAAAATGATTGTATGTTATCTGAAATATAGGAGCAGCATAGAGTTATTGGTGCATACACAAGGTATAATACTATGAAAGAAAAGTTTATTTTAATATTACTATAAGAATTCTTAAGACAGGAAGCTTGTAAAATTAAACTAATTGATAATTAGTTTTAATACATAGTGTTAAGTAAGAGATTTACAAGAGTGTTATTAATTTGAAACAATTTAGTTTATTGGCACATCCATAATTGACTTGTTTGTAATAATGTGTTTTCTTGCTTCAGGGATCTAAATAAGTAAGAATCTAATTTAAAAGATTATATCAGATTTTTGGTCTCAACTACATATTTCAAAAGTAATCTCTTGTAAATGGGAGTTCATACATACACATCTCTATGACTTTTAAAAATCAATAATTATTATAATAGATTTTATAAGTGATTTAGGTTTTAATTTTCTTTTTTACAAATATGGTTCAATAAAATTGACAATTCTAAAGTTTTGCCTACTTTTAATTACTTCAGACTATTTGAGGTAATCAGAAAATTGTACGATTATTACTTTCATTTAAATATGGTAGGGTGTACTATCCTTAGTGCTTGCTTATGTAACTTTAAAAATAGATAGCAACATCAAATGTACTTTAGTGAAAGTTTTATTGTCATTATTATTAGCTTTTCACAGGTGCAAAATCTCTTTTGTTAATGAATTTTAGTGTAAGGAAGTAATTAAACTATTATGGCAACAAGCACAGCAATTGCCATAGTAGCAGTTAAGAAACAGTAGTTGAGACTATTACCGAAACTGAATAGTGCAAGTTTAAGCGAAGTAGAATAAGACAACAATATTATAACAATATTGACGAAAAACTATATTCACATCGAGAGTATCGCAACACATAAGTGATTGTATAACTCCAAGTCCATTGTTTTCCATACCACTTTAATAAATCAAAGAGTGAGAAAAAGTAGATGGTGGCAGCTCTGTTTTTTCATCGACTACTGTATCTTTTATAAATGTGTGAGGATCTAATTTATGTTTTGTTTGACTACAACAAACTGAAATTATTTTCATGTAGTTTTCGAATATGAAAAGTCATCTGTACATCAAGTTTAATTTTCAAATGGTTAAAAATTTAGAAGACTTTTTCTAAAAATGTAGAAAAAACCAGCCCTTTTTGGAAATTAAAGCAAACAGCCATAGTATTCACTTTTACACTCTTGCAACGGTTGTACGTATCACCTGAAACTAAAATCGTTTCGAAATCGGTTGGTCAGGTCCCGAGATATGGGCTTTCATCAAAAAGTGGTCAGTGCCGCACTCATTGTCCATCGTTGGTTGTTGTAACTTAAGTGGTTTAGGAGATATGTACATTAAACTTGTTAAAGGGCGAGGCCACGCCCACTTTTTCAAAAGTGTTTGCTCACAGGTACCCTTCTATTACGATCCTCTGTATTAAATTACAGTTTTATATCTTAATGTTGTACTTAGTTAAGGCACTTTATATATTTTGGGTTAATGGCGATTTGTGGACGTGGCAGTAGGCTACAATTATGCTGACATTTTTGGTGTTAAGGTTAATTTAAGTTCCTGTCAAGTTAAAATAAAATCGTTTTGCTTCCTCTGCCAGCCCAATAAATTTCACTTAGCTACAATATTGCTACTAATTCATTAAACTTAGTTGCTAAAATTTTCAGAGAAAATTCAATAGATAGAAAGCGTAACTTTGGCTGCAACGTTCCGTATGTTTCCTTTCTCTTTTACTTTGATTCCTTTTTCTAGTCTCATACTTAAACTCATTTACCTGTCGTCACTTTTGCTCGTACTTCACGTTTTTCCCTACTTAAATTAAGTTAAGTTCTCCTTGTATGTAACAATTAAAATGGTTGTAGTTTCTGTAGTAGTCTTCGCATATTACTGTATATTGAACTTCATTTCCAACTAACATACTTTAGTTTCTGTTAATTCTGCAAAGATAATAAAATATTAAATTTCTGGGTTCTACTTGCATTTTCCTCCAAATAGGTGATCATTTTCTAAACTCTCATTAGATAGGTGATAGCATGGGGGAACATTTGCACAGATATAGAGCTATATTGGTACTTTAGCGTAGGTAAAAAAATCAAGTTTTATTTGGCTTAAAACTCTGAAAAATAGATTCTTAGCCACATCTAAGAAAGTCTTTCCATTTATAGTCTAAGTTCTTTCGTTGATTTTAGCACTATGCCAATCGACCACAATTGGGTGGATCCTTCCAACCTTTTCATTGTCAAATATTGCTACGACTAAGTTGTTATTAACGTCAACTTGCGGATTTACCGAGTATTTTCTTGTTAATTTAATGCTAATGGGATGTGCAGAAACCGAAAACCAAACACCGTTAGTTAGCGAAACTGACTGGTTTATTTGTAACGCAAACAAGTCACACTATGTAAATGAGTATATGGTACAATCATCTACATCAAATTCTTGAAAACCACAAGATATGGATTAACTGAGCTTTTGAAGCAACATTTTTGCCAAATTACTATCGGGTGATTTTTTAAGAGCTTGATAACTTTTTAAAAAAAACGCATAAAATTTGCAAAATCATCGGTTCTTTATTTGAAACGTTAGATTGGTTCATGACATTTACTTTTTGAAGATAATTTCATTTAAATGTTGACCGCGGCTGCGTCTTAGGTGGTCCATTCGGAAAGTCCAATTTTGGGAGCATTTCCCGGAATAGCCCGAATTTCTTCGAAATGTTGTCTTCCAAAGCTGGAATAGTTGCTGGCTTATTTCTGTAGACTTTAGACTTGACGTAGCCCCACAAAAAATAGTCTAAAGGCGTTAAATCGCATGATCTTGGTGGCCAACTTACGGGTCCATTTCTTGAGATGAATTGTTCTCCGAAGTTTTCCCTCAAAATGGCCATAGAATCGCGAGCTGTGTGGCATGTAGCGCCATCTTGTTGAAACCACATGTCAACCAAGTTCAGTTCTTCCATTTTTGGCAACAAAAAGTTTGTTAGCATCGAACGATAGCGATCGCCATTCACCGTAACGTTGCGTCCAACAGCATCTTTGAAAAAATACGGTCCAATGATTCCACCAGCGTACAAACCACACCAAACAGTGCATTTTTCGGGATGCATGGGCAGTTGGCCACCAAGATCATGCGATTTAACGCCTTTAGACTATTTTTTGTGGGGCTACGTCAAGTCTAAAGTCTACAGAAATAAGCCAGCAACTATTCCAGCTTTGGAAGACAACATTTCCGAAGAAATTCGGGCTGTTCCGGCCGAAATGCTCGAAAAAGTTGCCCAAAATTGGACTTTCCGAATGGACCACCTAAGACGCAGCCGCGGTCAACATTTAAATGAAATTATCTTCAAAAAGTAAATGTCATGAACCAATCTAACGTTTCAAATAAAGAACCGATGAGATTTTGCAAATTTTATGCGTTTTTTTTTTAAAAAAAGTTATCAAGCTCTTAAAAAATCACCCAATATAAACGCTGTCATATGCCAAGAACTCAGATGCACGACGTCCCCGCAAGAGTAGAAAGTAGTCTATTGTTGACGTGCTGGGGCGATCGGCACGCTCTTCGTCGTTAACATCTTCTCGACCCTCAGAAACGTTGTTGTCCGAGACAGTTGCACCATATGCCCAATCAGCACTCGAAATTCTTACAAACAAAAACTTAATTTTGTTTTTCACACAAAATTTTATACAGACTCTTTAATCCATTTTTTAGAATAAGAAAAAAATCAGAGACGAACCAAAATGCGTCCAAGTAAAACAGCTTTCAAAAATTAACTAAACGTTGAAAATAGTCAACAATAAATTATCTAGAAACTAACAATTTTGTTGAAGATACCACAAATACGCATTTCTTTAGTATTACAATGCTACGGTATCTAATATTTGGCTATTGCTTGTACTTATTTGCAATTTTACTATTCCCGCATGTCGCAGTTTAATGTAATCTGAATTTTTTTTAATTGAAAAATGTATGAAAAGTTGATTTATTAATAAAGTACTGATATATATAAATGATTTCCCTAAAACGGAGGAGAGATACAAGAGCACTAAAATGTAGCAGGAGCGGTGGAATTCCTCATCCAAAGAGCGCTGGACTCATCGACTTATACCGGACATCCACTCGTGGATAGAGAGACGACATGGCGATCTAGATTACCATCTGACCCAAATACTTAGTGGACATGGATGCTTTAGAAGTTACCTTTTCAGATTCCACAATGACATTAGTCCGAACTGCCCGACGTATACAGAGTATATAGAAGACTCTGAACATGTACTATTTTATTGTCCTCGATTTTCGAATACAAAGGAAAAACTAAAAACCACAATCGGTGGTAGTTTTACTACAGTCGATAATTTAACGACACTCATGTGTCAGTCGACTGTCAGCGAAGCGTCAGCATCCATAATGACAAAACTGAGACTTTTTGAACAAATTAGGGGTCCGTCAGTCCGCACAATAGATGAGACCTAAAGGTCCTGTCCCTCCCATGAAGGAATACTTAATCGGTGGTCCCGTGAGAGAGTCTTGAGTTGGGAGTAGGTTAGATTTAGCGGATTAAAGTTCCGCGCTCCGGCATTCGATGCTTCCCCCTACTATAAAAAACAAAAAAATCAACCCGAATCATATTGTTATTACAGATTTATAGATTTCAATCTATTCAAACA
This sequence comes from Bactrocera neohumeralis, assembly GCF_024586455.1. Taxonomy (NCBI): domain Eukaryota; kingdom Metazoa; phylum Arthropoda; class Insecta; order Diptera; family Tephritidae; genus Bactrocera; species Bactrocera neohumeralis. The sequence continues at coordinate 43,252,141 of NC_065923.1, read as the reverse complement.
TATGCCTTTATTAACGCAATTAATTTGATTTTACTAAATACAAATTATTTTAGACAAGAAGAAAAAAATGCATATAATTTTATGTAAGAGCCAAGAGCTTTGCTTAATTCTAAAAACAAATATTTTCGATTATGTTTAAAAAATATTTCGAATAAACTCCAACCGAACGGCCCACTTTTTGACCCCTTTTTGCGACAATTGGGACCTATGTCAGCAATAACTCGTCAAATATTCTCCTTTAAGGCGTCAGTCCTCTCGGGATTATCTGCGTAGACAAGCGTCTTTACATAACCACACAAACAAATGTCTTGCAGTGTTAGAGTCAGCTCAGTTGCATGATCTTGGGTATTTCACATTAAGATCAATCAAGCGCAATAAAGGCATTAATAAGAAGTTTATAGCTTTCCTCGTTGACTGTGATATTATGGCTGGCTTCATTTTTAAAGAATTATGAATCCCTCAGCTCATAGAGCATTGCAAATAGTGACTTTTTCATCACTCCAAATGTGATCATTTTGTTTGTTAATGTACCATCCAATCATTTTTGGTTTATCACTGAACAAAACTTTCTGGTGAAAAACGCGATCGGCCTATTTAGAAAACCTTAGCTCCACATTTTTCAATGATATTAATAAGGCGCTGAAAACATGTTAATTCCATTATTATTTTGCTGTGTTAATTACTTTTTTTAGACTGCTAATTTATGTACTATTCGTTGATTTCGTTTTGAGGGGGCTCTGTTGCACGGTTCAAATAACTGCGGTTGCGATTGCTAGTAGGATCGAAAATCAGTAAAGATAGATATGAAGTCATATTTATCAAAACATTTGGGATTATGAGAAGAAATGTCTTTCTGTTCTCTCGTCTGTTCCTCTGTTTTGGAAGTGCGTTAGCTCGCTAATAATACACAGCATTAAATATTTGAGTGTTGGTGGTACGGAAGGTTACTTATGAGCTGGTTTAAAAAGTTTACCAAATGTGGTATATACACCCTGTCCAGAAAGTATCGGAAATAATTCATTTAAATCTCCCGCTTATATGGAAGACAGTAAATTTTTTTCTAGGTTTGTAGAACTGTCCTTAAAAATATGATGCCAAAAATTAGCGGGATCTGTCAATCAGTGTGTTTACAGCAGCTGTTTATGTCAAGTTGTGGTCTACTGAGCGTACTATTCGCAACACCATCACGCTTCAATTAAAAAGACCACGCCACCACTCAGTGAAGACACATATGTATATATAGAAAGTCGATTCGGCAGCAATTAGGACTGACGTATGCAACTTGGCGTATTTTACAGACTATTTTTTGTTTGAAATAGAAGCTCATGATCTCGGCGACATTTGATTTCAACAAGACGGCGTCACTTGCCACACATCGCATCAATCAATGGATCTATTGAGAAAACACTTCGGTGAGCAGATAATTTCACGTTGTATGCATGCCATTCGCAGGTTACCAGTCGAAATGCTGTAACTAGTCACAGAAAATTGGACTTAATTGGAAATAGCCGCGGCCAACACTTGAAAGAGCTAATCTCCAAAAAATAAAAGCCAAAGAATGTTCTTTCCAACGATAAATAGATATCCACTAAATTTCAAGTTTATGTGTTTTATCTTTAAACAAGTAAGAAAGAACTAAGTTCGGGTGCAACCGAACATTTCATACTCTTGCAACTTGCCGGAATCAAAGTCAGGGAAATATCTTACGATGTAAAACGTTAACCTGAGGATTGAAATCTAAGCAATAGACCATATCTTACGTATACATTGACCTACGTATATATTCGGCATAAGATATGCTAGAAAAACTAAAATCATTATACTTAGTCATTATACAAATTCAGCTGGATGTTATGCTGATTTAAGGCACAATGAGTATTGACCAGATTCCACCCATTTTGGATACACATAATAACTACTGCCGGAGAAAGATTCTTTCTGAATTGCTATTGAATATCTTCTACATTGGCCGATATTTTCGAACAAAAGTCCACTATAAGCAGTGGGGTCCACATATTCGGTACCTAGGGTCTTGAACAGTTTTGTTGATTTGAAGAAATGTTTGCCATAAAGTGCCACACACTAAAGACATTATTCGGGTAAAGTATAATCCCATTATATTAATTGCTTCTTGATTTCTATACCAGAAAGTGAAAAAATCAAGTGGAATTTAAAATTAAATTTTACTACCGAGATGATCTGATAGGACTTTAATTAAGCCGGGGTCAAAAATTTGGGTGACGGGCGTGACACCGTCTACTTTAGGTTAAGTCACATATCGAGATCCACTAGACGAAGTTTGGAACGTGACATTCCTATGTTACAGTGTGAAAATGAAAATTTTAAATTATTTTTGATTCTTTCACTTTTTGGTATAAAAATCGAGAAAAACTTTTTAAGCCCCTAGGAGCTGAGTTAACTTTTTATCGAAAATATCGATTAATGTAAGAGATATGTAATTGAAATTCAGAGAGGAACCTTTCCTGGCAAGTAAGTTGAATCGGGTCAGTACTTCCTTTAGCCCCCATATACTCGTACCTAATATAAAGATCCTCGAACTTCAGGGTGCCTTTATGAGAGAGTGCCCTAGGCCCCATATAACTAACAAGCCTTATATACCTGAAGTTACAGCCCTGAATCCTTGTAAGTTCCTTTCTTTACTGGCATAAACA
>NC_065923.1:43222263-43249369 GCF_024586455.1 Bactrocera neohumeralis | reverse complement strand
TGATTCCAAGAGTATTGTCCACAAAGAATTTGTTCCACACGGCCAAAACGTTAATGCGGTATTCTACCTTGGAGCGTTTGGTGCGCCGTGTTCGACGTGTTCGGCATGAATATCGCGAAGATGAAAGTTGGTGTTTGTTGCACGATAATGCGCCGTCTCGTCGATCGACGCTTGTGGCCGATTATTTAACCAAAAATCACATTTAAACCATTATTCACCCCCGTATTCACATGATAGGACACCGTGTGACTTCTTCCTTTTCGGAAAAATGCATTTGCCCACAAAAAGAAGAAACCATTTGTTCTGTTTTTTTATACTCTCGCAACAAAGTTGCTCTGGAGAGTATTATAGTTTTGTTCACATAACGGTTGTTTGTTAGTCCTAAAACTAAAAGAGACAGATATAGGGTTATATATACCAAAGTGATCAGAGTGACGAGTAGAGTTGAAATCCGGATGTCTGTCTGTCCGTCCGTCCGTCCGTGCAAGCTGTAACTTGAGTAAAAATTGAGATATCATGATGATACTTGGTACATGTATTTCTTGGCTCCATAAGAAGGTTAATTCGAAGATGGGCAAAATCGGCCCACTGCCACGCCCACAAAATGGTGAAAACCGAAAACCTATAAAGTGTCATAATAGCTATGTCAACCGAACTACTCTAGAATCGTTTCCTTCAGGCATTTCCATATACAGTTCAAAAATGGAAGAAATCGGATAATAACCACGCCCACCTCCCATACAAAGGTTAGGTTGAAAATCACTAAAAGTGCGTTAACCGACTAAACAAAAACGTCAGAAACACTTAATTTTACGGAAGAAATGGCAGAAGGAAGCTGCACCTAGGCTTTTTTTAAAGATTGAAAATGGGCGTGGCGTCGCCCACTTATAGACCAAAAACCATATCTCAGGAACTACTCCACCAATTTCAATGATATTCGGTACATAATGTTTTCTTAACACCCTGATGACATGTACGAAATATAGGTGAAATCGGTTCACAACCACGCCTTCTTCCAATATAACGCTATTTTGAATTCCATCTGATGCCTTCTCTGTATAATATATACTATACATTAGGAACCAATGATGACAGCGGAATAAAACTTTACACAAATGCGGTATTTGAAAGATATGTAAATGACGGATAACGAATTCTCGATTATCACTTGCGATCATGCGAGAGTATAAAATGTTCGGTGACACCCGAACTTAGCCCTTCCTTACTTGTTTAAGTTCGGTTTACTTTGGAACACAGATGATTACCTCTCTTATTCCCTATATAACGGGTACTGTTTAAAAATTACTAACAGCGCGATAAATAAATAGCTAAATATGCCGGAGATATTACACCCGAAGTGGTATGACAAGGCTTTCGCGGAGTCGTGGGACGAGAATGGCTTCTTATGACTAAAAATTGCGTAAATCGAACTTAAACCAGAAAATATGTTAGTCAGCTTAGTAAAATTAAGCGAACGTGTTTTTTTTATCGGCGCACCGTTGTGTAAACTTGCCCTAACAAGCCTTATGTACTTGAAAGTACTTCCCGCCTTTAATCTTTGTAGGTTGCAAGAGTTTAAAATATTCGGTTCTACCCGAACTTAGTTTTGTTATGAATTTATCTTTTATTTTATATAAATATTTGTAAACCTGGTTGGCATTAATTGTCTCGCTATCTACATCTATTGGCCTTGCGTTGTAATATTCTATATACTTCCAATTTTTTTCTGTATTGACATTTTTTTTATACTTTCTTTTGGTTATTCTCAGTTTATCTAATTGTGTTGTGAAAATTTCCGGGTTTGTAAACTTGACTTCGATATTTTCTATTATAATTAATTCCTTGACGTTTGCAAAACTAAAATCATTATCGGCCAAAATTTTCTTCGATTTTCCTTTTTTTGAAAAATATGGCCTTAGCGTTTCTAACAGAATTAAGCTATTTCTTTTTTCTAGTGGTAACGCTATCGAAAATTTCGAGAATTTATCGATGATTGTTAAAAAATCGTGTTTTCAAATGGTTTCTTCATTATATGTCCGTTAGTTTCAGTGTGGCATTTTATTTACACTTAAACGTTAAAAATTATGTCCACTTCTTATCACATAATGTGAACTCTTTTGGTATAGAAATCGAGGAGATTTTGGATATTATGATTACTTAATCCTAAAACAAACTTGGTCGGTCATCGCGTGTATTAAATATGTTATTGTAGTTTCATAATTCTTTATGACTCATAGACTTTGAACGTTCATGAATCTGTATTACTAAAATCGAAGAGCATACTATAGAAAGAAGGAAACAATGTTTTGGTTTAGTTTAGCTAGACGGAGAGGTAGCGAAATATTTGTAATAATGCACAACTGCATCAGTAGAGATAGAAATTCAGGAATATTTATTGCATTCGCTTGCTCTTTGTTTTCTGTACTGGCCGTCCAAGGTCAGGCATTGTATACCTGCGGGTGGAACAAAGGGTATACTTTAGAAAATTACTAAGAAACAATGTAGTTACCTTTCGCAAGAACTAACCGCCCTCTGAGAAATTAAACTTTCACCTGCAAGATTCGCTATATAAACAACTCTACTCTGTAAAACTGAATCAGTTCAGTGTTCGCTAAATTAAAGAGAACTAAGTGAAATAATTATAACTTTTTAATTAGTAGCAGAACCACTGAATAACTCCATGGCTTTGACATCCAATTCCACAAAGTATAGGCAAAATTACAATTTGAATCATCATAACGAATCATCACTGACCAAACCAAAAGAAAGTCTACGGTTGAGTAAAAGTCGTGGCAATAATCAGGTGAGCTACACAACTTCTTCTCGGAGTGTGCCATTGAGGCATGCAGTTATTGGACAAAAATCACAAACGCCGTTTGAAGCGAAATTTGTGCAACCCGAAGAATTGTGTGAAAAAGCAAGTAGGTGCCTTGACGAGCGTGAGCCAGCTTGCGATTTAAATAGTCTTGTCAACGAAGCGTTTGGAGAAAAAGAGTCCAACCCCGTGGATAAAAAGGAAGCGAAGTTGGTCGACACCAAAATGGGTAACGTTTTCCATCCGAAACATAAATTTGATTTCGAATATTCTTTTAAGCAATACCTCTCGCAAATGGAATGGATTAAACGCAAACAAATAGACTCGTATGACACGAAGGAAAGGAATATTAAACACCAAAAAATAAACACGATTGACAAAGAAGAAACCCCCAATAAAAAAGCTCCTGAACTTCAAAATTTCAACAAGGGAACTGAAAGTCATTCATTGCCACCAAAAGTTACCCTTTTCAACAACCGCTCTTATATGAGTAAGAGAAAAGACAGAATTACACATTTGAAGAGAAGCGAATCCACTAAAGTTGTGGCACACGAAAAGAATGTTGCGGTTATGAAAGTCGGTGCCGAAAACGGTGAAGAGCTGTATGGTGTCGACTTGAGAAACTATTTCGATATCCTTGATGAGCCCGTGGCGAAAAGAAATATTAAAACACACGAAGCACCAAAAATTGATGCCCCTATAAATGCCGAAATCAGTGTTGTTAGACAGAACTATAATAACTTTACTATCGTCCCTGTTACGAATGACAAAACCATAATGGATAAAAATGCCTCTTTAAACGGACTGACGAAAATCAATAAGGCATCGTACTCCATTTTCAATGATGCCAAAATGAATAATAAGAAAGTAAATGTCATCCATATTACAAAAGTCAATTCCAATGTTATCCAAAACAATTATAGTAATTTAAATATCGTCCCTGTCATAAATACCGAAGCTCAATCAAGAGTTAAATTCTCAGTGAACGAAGTGCCGAAAAGCAAAAGCGCTCCGAATGCCAATTCTAAAGGTGTCAAGGTGAATTACAATGGTTTAAATGCTGTCCCTGTTATGAATAGTGAAGCCATATTGGATCACTTCATACCGAACAAAGCCCCCAAAAATAATAGCGCATCGAATGTCAATTTCAAAGTTGATCCTGTTATAGAAAACGCGGTCATAGTTAATAGCAATTTTCAAGAGAATGAAATACCGAATAGTAATAACACTACTAGTATCAACTTCAAAGTCATCCAAGTGTCAAACGATAACTTCACTGTCGTTCCTGTTACAAATAACGAAGCCGCACTGGATCAGAATTTGTTAGGGAATGAAGTGTCAAAATGCGATAAAGCTCAAGATGTGAACTTCAAAATTGATGAAGAGACGAATGATAGCGGTGTATTCATGGATCACTTCACTGTCAATTCAGAGGACAATATTACAAAAACGGCTGTAGTGAATGAGAATAGTCTGTTTGCTAATAGGTTCGACGATTTTACAATTGATGAGTTTGATATCAATTTGGATTTCCTGAACGAAACGAAGGACGATTTCAAAGTAAATTTCGATCAGCTCTTAAATTTGGATGTGAATAAACCAACCAGTTTGGATACAAACCAGGATTCAAAAAGAAATTGTGACTTGACACCATATTCAGCCTTAGAAGAATTCAATTCATTTATGAATTTTTAGAATAAGCGTAGTTTTAATTGTTTGTGATGGTTCTATTAAATTTATAGTTGCATGTAACAAACTCGATTTTATATTCTAAAGGTTGAACTTAATAATTCTAATTTAAATGTTAAAATTTTATTTGAATCTGCCATGAACTGTTAACTCAGCTTTAATCCCAAAAGTCTTGGAAAAATGTTTACTTTCGCTGGAACAGGCAGGTAAATATTTTTCCTGGGTTGTTACAACAATGATGTCAACTTATGATGCCAAAAATTAGCGCGATCTGTCAACCAGTGTGTTTACAGCAGCTGTTTATGTCAGTCGATCTAAAAAAAAGTACTTTTCTTTTGTGGTCTTGTAAGTTGAATTAAGACAATATTTTCGACTCACATCTGTACTAAGTTATTATCGAAAGTTCTCGCAGTCTAGAATATCGCCCGGTCGTCCTAGATCCTTTGTTCCACATTATTGATTTTTCACTGCAATGTTATTTAGGACTGTTTACAGTAGCATGGTTATTCAAATAAACAATGTTTATCTGCATTCTTGATTTCTCAATGGAAAAAAATTGTGTCTTCGCTACTCTAGGGTGAATCAAGGACAAATAGAGGCAGGTAGTAGAGTCTGATTAAAGCATTTTCAACTTTCGTTCATGACAATATTTACAATATTGGATGGAAAGCATTTATGAAAGAACAAGTAAGGAAGGGCCAAAGATAAAGGAGAGAATAACAGCTGGTTAAATACCTTGAGGTGTTGACAAAATTTGAAAATTTGGTAGTTCGTAAATATTAATGTTAGATATAGTGAGGCTGAGAGAAGAGTTGAACAGATTTTACCCAATTTTGGCACAAATTATGGTTCAATTTCGATAATTTTTGGGAGTACGATTAAATACATCGAGAACACTATTTTCGCAAAGTTTTAATTTAATAATTTCATTGATGTTTGATTTGTATACTGTAGTTAAAGCGAAATAATTAGATGGCACTTTAAAGTTTGTTTGCATAAGGCGTGGTTGTCTTCCACTACCATAGCAGATAATAGTAATAATCGGATAACTTCATAGAAATTCAATTTAGTGTAAATAAGGCAAATAGTTCCTGAGATATAGAATTTCACCAAAAAGGGTGGTGTCACGCATTTTTCTAAATTTGTACACTGGCTTCCATAATACCCTTCCATGCCATCTCGGTTCTGAATTTTAATGCTAACGGTTCTTTTATTTAGTGAGTTATCACACTAGTAATTTTCAAATTAAAATTTAATGCTAACGGTTCTTTTATTCAGTGAGTTATCACACTAGTCATTTTCAACATGTCTGTTATATGGGAAATGAGCGTGGTGAATATCTGATTATACACATTTTCACAGCGTATGAAAAAATGCTAAAAATAAGTATTTTCTGCACGTTTGGTTGAGAGGCTTCAGTGGTTTGACGAATATAACCATTTAGAGCGAGGAGCCACTGCCACTTTAAAACTTTTTTAGCTGAGCGGTGCTTATCAAAACTGCGGTTTGTGTCTTAATTTAGTGCTTAGTTATGCAATTTTTTAAGTTACATAACATCCATCTCCTTCCCTATTTTTTACCAACACGTGTACCAAGTACTTAACATCTTATCTCTTAGTAACTTAATTTTTACCCAAGTTACAGCTTGCGCAAACAGACATCCGGATTTGAACTCTTCTGGTTATCCTGATCATTTATATTCAGTACATCCCCAAAATTAAATAAACTTGTATCACCTTATTCATGACTTAATTCTAATGAAAGTGTAGTGCAGAAAAATACAAAGTTTTCAACAAGCAAGTAAAGGCGAGCGAAGTTTGAGGGCAACCGAACATTTTATACTCCTGCAACTTGCATGAAACAAAGCCCGCGAAATTTCTTAATTTTTATAAAAAAATATGTTGTGCAAAAATAAAACTTAGTTTTATTGCAATTATTTAGTTCACGTCATCTAAATAACATTAGAGACATCTTCAGTTGAGTGATATGTATGTGAAATTGACTCAATCGAAGTAATGTAGCCTTATGAAATTGAGTTAACCACAGGATCGACGATAACAGTTTTATTCAATTAATGGTTATTTGCAACTAACGGTAAAATTTACTTATAAAATATGCAGTTAAAAAGTATTATATAATTACATCTGAAAACACAAACACCAACTAAACCATATTTAAAAAGCCAACTATTCTGCCTACTGTCCTTCAAAATATATTTATTTTACCTCAAAGTAAAAGGCTTTACTATATATATATATATGTGAATAAGAGTATGTTGATACATTCTTGAATATAAAATGATGAAATTGAGAATTTGTTAAATTCCAACCAACTTTTGTGTAATAAATAAATTAAAACTTTACCAAATTAAACTTACGGTGACCTACGAAGTACATGTCAACTTACTTACTTTTATACACAATACCTTTCACTGGGAAATTTAACTTCAATGATTAATAAATTCGATATCCTTAGATAGCATAATACGTCAGCAAAGCGTTATGATTTAATTAAAATTTTTCACGCATTGGATATTTACCAAAGAGTAAACATGAAATCTCGGCTACGAAAAATTCTTAAAAGTACATATATAAATGTTCTTGGCAGCATTCATATTAACGATATTTTTAAATTTATTTAATCCTGGTATTATTTTCGTTCATATTAAATAAACTATGTCAAGATATCCTACATTCAACTTTACATTTTTGTCTCATTTGTTTTAAAATATTAACTTAAAAAAAATCTCATATTACTCTGCTGTATTTAGTGCCTAATTTAAAGTTTATTTTTAAGGTACGAAAAAGAATCTTAAGTTTTTTGGTTAATTATTACAGAGGTTTTTGAACAAAATATAATTTGAATTTAATGATATTTTATTTTATTATATTGAAGTATCGCGTAAAGTGACTCATATGCTCTAAACTGAGAAATAAATTCAAAATTGTAATCTACCTTTTAAATCTTTTTAACTATTTACATATTATTATTCATATATTGGAGGGGGGGGTGTGGGGTAGGTTTGGGTAAGGTTTGTTTCGTGAATTTTTTTAGAAAAAATGATTGCTGTAGGTTTATTTTACTTATTATTATATGAAAGTACAACATTTGAAGGATACTTAAAAAAGTTTTATCGAAAAATAGCTAGGAAAAACGGATTTATCATCGAACTCTGCAGGCACCTCGAAAAAAAGTTTTTGTGCGGTGACCAAAAACCAAAAAATTAAAATGCTTTCTTTAGTTTAATAGTTTATCTTTCAATTGATGTCTAGTTTTTCTTTAAGTTTTCAATTTTTCAATTTTCGGTACCATTTTCAAGCCAAAATGACGATTTTGGACGAAAAAATCGTCCTATTTGTTATTGTAAAATTCTTAGAAATTAAAATTGTTGGAAAAACTCGACGTCATTCGAGAGCTATATATATGCAGAATATTTTTACAAAATTTCAAAACGATGGATGCAGTAGTTTTTTCTGTAGGCTGGTCACCGACTTTAAAAATGACATATTTGGGAAAATCGATTCAAAGTTTTGTACACTCAGCGCAGGTAGTTAGAGATACCGTTATTCAACCTGCTGTAACTCGTTAGTTTTTCTCGAATGACCCTAGTTGAGATGTTGATCTTAAAAAAAATGAAAAAAAAAGTTGTCAAACCTTACCCCCCCCCCCGAAGAACGTGAAAACCAATTTGAAAGATTATGTTTTATGACCTAAAAATTTTTAAAACTTTTTAATTATTTCCAATAATCATTAGTATTTAGATGTCTTTCTGAAGGTACAAATTATTCAATTTTCGAAACAGTGTTGTCAAAACCAGGAAGGCCATAAAAAAAGAATTGTTAAAATTGACGATTAACAGAGTCTTACTTTGGAATATCGGAAGGATCAAAAACCTACCAATTTGGACCAAATATCGTAGTAAAGGTGAGCCGAAGCCGAAAAACTGTCGTCAAAGCAGTTCAAAAATCAAGGTTATGTTGACAGTTTTCCTTCCGATCGGCCAAACTGTGAACAAGGAATACTATTTAAGTGTTGGGCGCACCTAATCGTAAAAACAGGCCAGAATTATGGGCCAACAACTCTTGGTTTTTGCACTACAATATTGCACCGTCACATACAGCATTGGTTCTCCGTGAGTTTTTCGCCAAATTTTCAACCCATTTCTCTCCCAACCACTGTATTCTACTAACTTAGCTTCGTGTGACTTCTTGCTATTCAGCAAACGACGGCTCCCAGTAAACGGTTTTGAGTCAGTTAAAGACATTAAATATAAAATAAATTAAGTATGAAATCAGTGAGTGGTAAAGTCAAAGTCGTTCAAAAATTGCAACGTATCAAAAAGTTCTTAAATATTGTATTTGTATCAAAACCAAACGGACTGCTTAAAACTAAAGATTGAATACAAATTCGTAGAAAATCATAGGTCTCTCAGCGTCCAGAATGTGTCTTATATATCTACATTACATTCCCTACAAAAAATTTTAAACTAAAGAGTAAAGTCTGCGGAGCTTCAGTTTCTTACAGATATTAAAGAAAACAATTTGAATTAAAAAAAAATACTAGTTTAACATATTTAAACAATCATACTAATATAATTCATACTTGATAAACCCCTTATCTTTTAATTATATACATAAGTACATACATATATCAATTTGCACCGAAAGTTCGCTAAGGAAATGAATGCGGTTAAATGCATACATATATTCATACAGTGCATACATTCAACATACAGTTTTTAGTAAGGACAACTTTGTAAAAAATTGTCGCATTTTGAGCAATTATGCATAATCCTGCTGTGCTTCAGCTAAAAGCTTCTTCCCATAATTTTTAATTAAAAGTGCTATTTCATAAGCAGATACGTTTTCACTAAAATATCTTTTTTGTGTACCCACTGGCTGGTCTGCCCTTACGTCCCTCCGGCGCAAAGGCTTCATGGAAGTAGAGATGAAAGTAGTTTCCTTAAAACCATAAAAAAACTATACTTGTATATTTAGTTTACATAGTATCTGTTGCACCAAGTTTGGTTTGAGCAGATACTATACTACATTTAAAATTAGGACTAAATAACTAGCATAATAATGTGAAGTAATGACAATAAGTAACAAAACCATAACTCATTTGTTCAGGAAGGATTAATTACGTAATTAAAATTTAATTCAGCAGTAGGTTATTCCGAAAATTGGAATTCGTCCCGGTTTAACGAAACTCCTCACAGCAAGATCTTTATAATCAATTTACTTACCATACTTACCATTCACTTTCCATATAACGGTCATGTTGAAAACTACTAAAATTAACAAGTAGGAAGAGATAAGTTCGGGTATAACCGAACATTTCACAATCTTGCAACTTGCTAGGATTAAAGAAAGGAAAGTGCCTTTAGGTACATAAGGCCTGTTTCTTATATGAGGTCTAAGCACAAATATGCACCATTATAAGATAAACACAAACAAAAGATGTTTAATCAACGGCACTAAAATAGATGTTCAGGTTGAAATGTAGTATTATTGAACTACCATCATTAAATATAATTCAATTAGGTGCCCATAGTGTGGAAATTATTTATTCCTCACTAATGTGTACAACAGCGTAAATTATATAAAACTAGCTGACCGGGCAAACATTTCTTTGCCTTATAAATTATTTCTAGGTTCTAAATAAATTCTAGTGTAGACAAAAAGTAACTTACTTATTTTAAGTGTGTAAGTATGTGAAAGATGCATGAAATAGGCATAAGGCGCTATGAACGATAAAGGAATATAAATTACCAAATGCCAAACAATATATATATATGGATGGATCCTGAAGCATTTGAACGCGCATGTTTATTTTCAGCTGTATTTTTTCAACATTACGCCACAATGGAGATAATTTTAAGCAAGCGTTGATCTCATCAGCGTATCTTGAACGTTGAATGACTGGAAGTGTTTGTCTGAAGTCACCAGAGTGTTCAACGCCTCAATTGAATGTTTATGTGTCATAGCACATTCATCCCAGATGATAATTTTACACTGTTTTAGCACGGTGGCCATGGACAATTGTTTTTTAATGTTACACCCTGCGTCAGGGTTATTTTGAATATTTATTTTGCCAGTTCCACTCAGTGCATCCAAAAATAAAAACCTATCTGGTCCTGCTGAAACTGCGAGAAAATGCGGTCATGAATGGTTCTTTGTTCGTCATTCATTCGCTGCCATTTCTACAGTGTTGCACTGCAGTTCACGATTCATTTCAGTGTTAATTAATGACAATGAGGGCATTCCTTATCGATAGCACCAATTACCACTTTTGAATGAGCATAATATTCAATATTGGGCTCATACGGAAATTCACGATGTACCTGTTGGCGTTGTTGGTCATTTGTTCTGCGTCTATTAACCGCGAAACGGCGTGATTGTCGTTGTTCTAAACGAATAATTTCATTGCGCTCAGCTCGTATGTCTTCTGATTGTTCTTGATGCAATTGCTGCATGCTCTTACGTGCATCAGCATTTTGTTGCTGGATTTGTTCTTCGGTTCTTCCGGATCTTTACTCTCATATTAAAAAATTCAAATAATTATATAAAAATGTATACTAACAACACAAAAGCCGTTGTTGGTTGGAGCTTGTAATAATTAATAGTTAATATGAGAGTTACACTGAGATAACAATATGATAATTGTAAACGTTACTACTACACTTAATACATAAACAATAATGATGGCCAAAAACTATGAGAAAAGTCTTATTGTGTGAGTGAAACAGGAGACCGGCTTCAGTCTATGTATAGTGTGGCATTTCACTCACCAATAAAGGCGCGGCAAATTTTAAGAATCTAAAATTAGTAACGCTAAGTATATATCAGGGTTAAACTTTAATAATAAAAATAAATTTCTATTTTCTTAAAAAAAATTTAGAATTTTAATCGAAATACAGTTAAAAACACTATAATTGATCAGTTAAAGAAATAAAAACAAAAAATTTCGTCCAAAAATTAAAAAAAAAAATTTCAGGGTGATCAACCCTTATTGCTTAGGGGTATGGAAAATATATAGTAGCCGATTCTCAGACCTACTGAATACGCGTATAAAATTTGGTAAAAATCAGTAAAGCCGTTTCGGAGGACATATGACATTGAAATTTTTTATATACAGCTCTCATAGGTGCGCTCCAGGCGCTCTTAGAATGCATCTTTGGTCATATCGTCCTTCTCTTCCGTAGGAGCGTGGGCGCAAATGAGCGATATCTTGAAGAACTTCGCTTTGATGCGGATTGTGGCTAGACGTTCATCCAACGGCGTGAATTGCAGGACTCGGTGACGAAGTTTCTCTCCCACCCCGAATTCCACACCGAATTTGCGCTCCTTTATATGACCACTGAAATAAGTGCTACAAGGACCTACTCGCCATGTCCCGTCCATAGATTTCTTGAACGGCAGTGATATCAGCCTTTACTCCAATGAGGACATCAACCAGCTGGGCAGCGGTACCTTCTCAATTAAGGGTTCAGAAATTCTATGTGCATGCCCTTAAATCATTATCCTTAATGCGTTTTCCATGATCGTCATCAAAAGGGGGGTCTCTCATCCTTGACTGTCGATTTGTTATCATTGCTGGTGTTTTTTTATGTGGCGGGTATTCTTGACCCTCTTTGAATAATTTCTGCCAACATTCGAGACGTTTTGACCCCAGAAATTCGATTATGCACACAAAATTTAATGGAGCTTGAATAGTTTTAATCATCGTAAAAAGCGCCGAATGTACTTTAAGTACTTCAGAAAGACAAGCGTATACTAAACACTAATAATTAGTTTGAGATAACATTTGGCACAGATGTTTCTGACAGCCGTACCAACCTATCAAAAAAATACTTCGACACATGGATTTTCTCTCAAATTTTAAAATAAAACGTCACAAAAAACGCAAATGCATAAGCGACTGTAGACTTAGTGACTAAAGCTCCTGTTACTTGTTTTTGAAGTTGATGAAATGTTAGTCTTTTATTTTTAAAAAGAATATATCAAAATAATCTAGTAACTACTTCAATTGATTTTGATTGGAAAAATAGGTGCTTTTTATGTGAAAAAGAAGGTGATGAAATGAAGGAAAAAAAGAAAATCCAAATCGTCAAGACAACAAATCAGCTACGTAACTACTTCTGATTTCAAGAAAACGATATTAAATTTGATAAGCGAAGAGAGAAGTGAATAATGTCGCAATATCTTTAAAAGAATTGTAAGCGTGTTAGATTTAGTAGTTCAGGAAGCTAAGTGTCACGCAGATTATTATATGCGTTTAAAAAATACCGTAAAACAGACCCAGAGAGAGAAAAAAATGCATGCAGGCACAATACAAGTAGATGCAGCAATGGAGCAGATTTTCAAATATATTGAAGAAAACGATGACTGTCAGCTTTCACTGGTAAAATTAAAAAGTATTGTAACAATTGACCATATTCCTGACGATGAAACAATAAAAATGAGGTTAACGAATCATTATGAGGATAATATTATATTCTCCCGTAAATTTGGATCCAATACAATAATATGTTTTAAAAAACAACAATACGAAAAAACAAGAAAAAACGTTAACTTCGGTTGCACCGAAGCTAAATACCCTTCACAGGTGCATTTCTGTTAGTAACTATGTGTTCAGTTTGTATGGAAGCTATATGCTATAGTAATCCGTTCTAAACAAGTTTTTAGAGATTACATTGTTGCCTTAGAAAGTAACATATATCAAGTTTCGTGAATATATCTTGTCAAATGTGAAAGTTGTCCATACAAGAACTTGATTCCGATCGCTCAGTTTGTATGGCAGCTATATGCTATAGTTAACCGATCTGAACAATTTCCTCGGAGATTACATTGTTGCCTTAGAAAATAACATATATCAAGTTTCGTGAATATATCTTGTCAAATGTGAAAGTTTTCCATACAAGAATTCTCGCTCAGTTTGTATGGCCTATATGATCGTTCAGTTCGGAGATTACATTGTTGCCTTAGAGAATAACATATGTCAAGTTTCGTGAATATATCTTGCAAATGTGAAAGTTTCCATACAAGAACTTGATTCCGATCGTTCAGTTTGTATGGCAGCTATATGCTATAGTGAACCAATCTGATCAATTTCTTCGGAGATTACATTGTTGCCTTAGAAAATAATATGTACCAAATTTCGTGAATATATTTTGACAAATGTGAAAGTTTTCCCTACAAAAACTTGATTCCGATCGTTCAGTTTGTATGGCAGCTATATGTTATAGAAGCCCGATATCGGCCGTTCCGACAAATGAGCAGCTTCTTGAAGAGAAAATGACGATTGCAAAATTTCAAAACGATATCTTAAAAACTGAGAGACTAGTTCGTATATATACAGACAGACGGACAGACGGACAGACGGACATGGCTAAATCGACTCAGCTCGATATACTGATCATTTATATATATACTTTATAGGGTCTCCGACGATTCCTTCCGGGTGTTACAAACTTCGTGACAAACTTAATATACCCTGTTCAGGGTATAAAAATCGAGATCGGCCAATTGTTTTTTTTTACCTTTTTTATTTGAGGTTTTAATAATGCAGTCAAACACTTGTTATACGGATTCATTGTCTGTCCCTGGGTTCCGAGGTATAAACCTTACGGCGCTCCACTATAGGGAATTCGGCCACGCGTTGCTGTGGTGTGCATTTTATATTCTTATTAATATTTTTATAATTTATTCAATACAATGAAATTTTTTTTTACTAATAAATTCGAAAACGTATTTATCGGTATAAGATTCCAAGGGATTGTACTTGAGATTTAATTTTGAATATGTTCATAGAAATAAATTTCATTGGAAAAAATAATGATTTTAAGGCTGATTTCTCAATGTCTGGTTACCAGTCTTTCTGTCCAGTTAATTGAGTTGTCCGCTTAATAGATTGTACTTAATAAACATCAACAATATGCATGGTTAATGGAGATGTCTGCTTAATAGGGCGTTCATTTAATAGAGCTTTCACTAAATTCCTTATTTATGAATTGATTTTACTATCCTATTTTCTAAGTTGGTTCGAACTGGACACAGTGTGCTAAATTTTACTAAAATTGGTTCAGTAGCTTAGGAATCCATCGCGGACAAACAACGTGACACGTACTTTTTACATATAAAGATATATGTCTCTTTATATATCTATCGATTAGGTATAGATGTTACCGATAACCGCTTGGTGAACAAAACTATTAATTTCTGGAACAATTTATGGCGGGAGTAAAAATATATATGTAATAAATAACTGTATAATTACATTACTTTGTAAACACTGACCTATGATAACTCACATAACGATGCGTATTATGTAACATGAACTTATACATTTAAGAGATAAGAAGTGTCAAAAATCTTCGAAAGCATGTATGTATGTATATACGAGTATATACATTCATGGTGTTTAGTAAATATATTCATATTCGTATGTACTTTTCTGTGATAAAACCAACGAATTATCGCTTTTCGCTTCCATAAGCATATCCAGCGGCATATACTTGAAATTGAGCTGAAATATGTCTATGTATGTAAATGTATGCGAAATGAAATAGCAAATGATTTGTTGTAGTAGAAAATAGAACTTGAATAAAACTGCGATTATAAGAAAAATCTATAGTCTTATTAGAAGTTGCTCCGCTTAAGATAACTTAACTGTTGGTTTTAAGTCTTGAAGTCATGGGAATTGCATTGTATACATATGTATCTAATCGATCAGAATAACGACAGTAATTGAAATTGAAGAAATTTGCTATCCATTATATAAGAGTTCGTTATACCATAACGACCAATCTCTTCTGTTGTAATTTCTATCGAAACAAACAATCTCTCCTACGAAATACAAAGATGGTGGAAAAGCGCTTGAATGCTCTTCTCGGTGACTTTTTTCCCGCAGGTGCGACTGTCAAACGCGTCCCGGAAACGGCAACCATGAAAGATAAAGTGACAAAATTCTTAGTTGTTATTGGGAAACCGCTGATTGAAAGGGAGCAAGATAGAATGAATAATAATAATAATCGTAATAGTTTTGTTACCACGTGGTTGTCTGCAACATCCAAACTGTATTTACCTTGCAATTAAATCTAATAGTTCAATCAGTTTATGATCTGGGATTCTCATCAGTGATACAGCAGTTTGATATCAGTTCAAAACAGACAGAAAGTCTAATCCTATGATGTATTAAAAATGTATAACGTTCACAGAACCAATTTTAATTGAGTTCTTATGTTGATGTACTGTGTTGTTAATGAAGTATTAAGGAAATCACGAGTTCATTCAGAAACTATTCAAACTACGAAAACCTAAAACTTATACTTAGATGTACCTTGCCACTGTGTTTGCCTGCGCCTAGTAAGGGTTTTACACCTTAATTTAGTGCTTAGTACCTTATACGTTTTGGGTTAATGACTTCTTATGGGCATGGCAGTGGTCCGATTACGTCCATCTCTGAACTCGATCTTTTTTTTTGCTAAGGAATATGTATACCAAGCTTAATCAAAATATCTCAATTTTTACTCAAATTGCAACTTATACGGACGGACGGACGAACGGACAGACTGACCGACAAACAGTCACCCGGATTTCAACTTTTCTCGTCGCCTTGATCATTTATATTATAATCCCATTTCTATTTCGATTAGTTTTAGGTGATACATACATCCGTTAGGTGAACAAAACTGATATGCTCTGTAGCAACATGTTGCAAGAATATAAAACTGTATCGAAATTCCATATACTGTTGGTTTACTATTGTGCTCAAATTGAAACGTGAATTTTGTCCATTTCATCTCTTTCGAAGTAATCCCCTTACGCTGCAATACACATATGCCAACGAATTTTCCAGTCTTCATAACACTTGGAAAAATCCCCCGTTGTGATGGCCATCAGAGCCTTCCTCGATTCAGCTCTTATATCCTCCATTAAGTCAAAACGGTGTCCTCGGATTGGTCATGTGAATTTGCTAAATAGCAAGAAGTTACACGAAGGTAAATCAAGCGAATTCGGTGGGGTGGTTGCGACACGATATTAGTTTAAAACATGGCAAAATGATCACGAATAACCAATGCAGTATGAGGTGGTGCATTATCGCACTTCTTTGCTAAATAAATGTAGACATAGTAAAAATCGAAGAATTCACTTTTAGAGTATCTCAAAATAACGCGTATCTAATATTTTAACGTGAAATTTAGCATAGATGACACTTACAGTACTACCAACTTACAGAAAAATTACCGATTCGAAAAACACGCGAGGTATGAATTAAAAATTCACAAAAATTTTATCATAGTAGTACATTAAATGGACCGCAAAAAATTTGTTCATTCTTAAGAAGTATGATTATGCGGCTTCAAAAAGACTTGGCGTTGGTTATGATAACACATATGTACATACTTATGTGTGTAGATAATATATATTATAAAAGCGATAGAGCATTTTTTTCTAACATCCTGAAGCTTATATAAACGTTTGCTATTATGAATAGAATTTACTGGTACCATTACCCATTTTTGGCACAATGGTACACTCTTATCAGCAAAATAGTCTCTGGAAATTTAAATTCTATATCTCAGAGTTTTATTAATAAATTCGGTAAAACTTAATTATAGGGAATGAGGTCCACATGCTCGATTTCAAGGGGCTCGAAAAGTTAGGCTCCGATTTCGTATATTTTTGATTTGCGATGGCATAGAGTCACTGATCACTGGCTTTTGAAAATCCATATTAATATTATAAATGCGAAAGTAAATCTGTCTGTCTGTTATTCTTTCACTCCTAAACGGCTCAAGGGATTTTGATGAAATTTGGTATGGTGATATATGATAACCTAGAAATGGTCATAGGCTATAAATAATCACGCCATCGTTCTTAGAGGTAGGAAGTAGGCAGAAAACTGAATTGAGTTAGTGATTTTTTTATGGTTTTTGTTGGGTGTTTTGCTCTATCATGCCTAAACGGATTTTGATGAAATTTAGTTAGAAGATAGATAGTACTTACTTACATTTTTATTATTAGGTAGTTAAGGCAGAGAACTTAAAACATAGAGAAGGTGCAGGTTCGATGTCGAACACTTTATACGATTGTAGTACGGAATTCACCTCACAACCACAGAATTTACGATGTGAAATGTTAACATTTTTAACAGTTCTCTCTCATACTCAAACAGAATATATGAAGAGAAATAATGTATTTTCGGCATATAATGACATGGCATATATGCCCAAGCAGAGAATATTGAAGAAAAATAAGTTCTTTGATATTCCACTTTTAATAATTTTTTTAAATAATACTAATAAATATTTTCGTATTATATTTCTTACTAATAGAAATTAAATTTATCAAAAAATTATACATATACATACATCTTCTATCATATTAATCTTATGTATCTGCACATGCTCATATGAATGTATGTATACACATGTGTTCTACAAAAACAACAACTGTCTAAATGGGAAAAACCTTTCTTTTAAACTTGCTTTTAGCCCAAATCCGAAAAGATAAAGGAATTGCTGTAGCAGTTGCCTCTTCCGGAATAACCACCACTCTGCTCAATGGAGGTCGAACGGCACATTCGGTGCTTAAACTGCCATTAAACTTAGCCCATGAAGAAATGCCAGTCTGTAATATAAGTAAAAACAGCGAGCGTGGACGTATGTTGCAGCAATGTAAATTATTAGTTTGGGATGAGTGTACCATGTCCCATAAAAGAGCAATTGAAGCTCTAGATCGGACTTTGAAAGACATCAAGAGTAATCCAAATATCATGGGGTGATGGTGGTACTTTTAGCGGGCGATTTTAGACAGACTTTGCCGGTTATCACTAAAGGCACCCCTGCAGATGAAATAAATGCGTGTTTAAAAGCGTCAACGTTATGGGTGCACGTAAAAACGTTTAGTCTGTCTACAAATATGAGAGTGCAACTACACAATGATGTACAATCTGGACAATATGCTGCTGCTCTTCTTAAAATTGGAGAAGATCGTATGGCAAAGGATGGTAATGGCATGATTACATTGGATCGTGAATTCTGCCATGTTGTGCATAATCCAGATGATCTAAATAACTTCGTCTATAGCAAACTGTTAACTAATATGAGGAATAGAGAATGGTTATGTGAAAGAGCAATTTTAGCGCCGACGAATGAAATGGTGGGAACAAATTATGTCAGGCGTGGGAGGTGATATTGTTGAGTTTTTCTCTGTAGACACTGTAATGGATACTGAACAAGTAACATCATACCCTGTAGAA
The DNA here is from genome assembly GCF_024586455.1 of Bactrocera neohumeralis. Lineage (NCBI taxonomy): Eukaryota > Metazoa > Arthropoda > Insecta > Diptera > Tephritidae > Bactrocera > Bactrocera neohumeralis. The sequence goes on along the minus strand of NC_065923.1, from coordinate 43,230,600 downwards.
TTTCTTAATTCTTTAGAACTGTCGGGAGTACCTTCACACAAACTGAGGCTGAAAGTAGGCGTTCCTGTCCTTTTGATGCGGAATTTAGATGCACCAAGACTGTGTAATGGCACACGGTTGCAAGTAACACACCTCGGTCGCAATATTGTAAAAGCAATCATTATGACTGGAATGGCAAAACGAGCAAATGTTTTAATCCCCCATATACCCATAATTCTGACAGATTTGCCATTCCAGTTTAAGAGATTACAGTTTCCGCTGATAATCGCATTCGCTATGAAGATAAATAAAGCTCAGGAGCAAACATTAAAAGTAGCCGGCATTCATTTAGAAAAGAGTTGTTTTTCTCACGGACAATTATATGTGGCTTGCTCACGTGCTTCAAGTCCACAGAATCTTCATGTGTTGGCTAGAGAGGGAAAAACAAAGAACATAGTTTACAAGAATGTACTACAGTAATAAGTTCTCTTATTTTTAGCTTCCTACATTATTATACTACTTACATTAATACTTTCTACGCAGACGATGTTGCGGATGTCACACTGTCTAACATCGGGGATTGGAAGGTAGGTAGTTAGTAGTATTTTAAACCGATTTACTTTATATACTTTTTGTATTTACTAAGGAAACATTCGAAGCTATCCATTATGTGCTTAGGTTGCTTTTGAAGGAATTTTTATGTGAAGTTGAGGACCGGAACACGATAGTGGAGTATTGTTGCAGGGGGTCTTACAGCCTGGAGAAAACGAAAAAACTTATGCGGACGAAGTCGCGGGTAAAAGCTAGTATATAATATATATAATGGGCCCTGGTGTAAAGCAATTAACTGTAATCCCTTCTTTTATAACCATCTCCGCGTTAGTTGCCTATGTTAGGTTAATATTGTACGGCAAAAATTGATTGACGATTTTTTTTACCGGTGTAGTTATTATTGGTGCAGAGACCAAAAACTATTACTGTATTGGTTAATATTCATGGAGTATATTAGAGATTCGTATAGAAACTCTTTTTTAAGTCAGTGCAGTATGTACATTTGAATAGAACAAATTTTGACTATAGTATGGATTAACTCTACGATCGTTTCATATTAAAAAATATGAAAAATATTTTCGTTTTAGAAAAAATATTACTAAAGCAAGCAATGATAGTTTTTAGCTTTCTTATAAATACTTGATAACAGACCATTTATAATATTACTTTTTATAATACATACATATATACTTATGCCTTGAGTACTATTTCGTGAGCGGATACAATAACAAAATTTCACTTATTTATTTGTCAGATATTTGCTTTTATATTATTTTGTACTCAGATTACGAAATTTATACACAATTTGGTTTTGTTGACTTCCTCGCGTATGAACTATTGTAAATCATTGCGGTTTAATCAGTTCGTTAAACGTGTTCGACATCAAAGGACGTTTCCAAAAAATTTCAGCGATTATAATTCCAGTAACCGTCTCACTAAGAATGGTTTCGCGTAAACATTTTCTGATTTGTATTTTATTAGCTATGCTAAGGAATGCCGCTAGTAAAAAGTCTGTAAATTATTCCAAAAATGCCATTAACGCTACAACAAGGGGACCTACGCACATACCTGATACCTCGAATTTTATTGTCACAAGCTCATCACTTAGTAGTATATTTCCAGGCAGTGATGGGAAAAATGAGACTGAGACTACCACAAAATTAGCTACAACTTATGAAGGAGAAAGTTTACCGAATAATGGAGCCAAGAAAATAATCATGCTAAGGAATGCCGCTAGTAAAGAGTCTGTAAATTATTCCAAAAATGCCGTTAACGCTACAACAAGGGGACCTACGCACATACCTGATACCTCGAATTTTATTGTCACAAGCTCATCACTTAGTAGTATATTTCCAGGCAGTGATGGGAAAAATGAGACTGAGACTACAACAAAATTAGCTACAATTTATGAAGGAGAAAGTTTGCCGAATAATGGAGCCAAGAAAATAATCACCAACAGTTTAAATTCTACAGATAATTTTGACGGTGAAAGTGAGAGTTCAATAAAAGCAGAAATGGGTATTACACCAACAGCTAACGCAGACAAAAATTCAGAAAATATTGGCATTGCCAAGAATGTAACCACAACAAAACTGAAAGAAAATGATAATAGAAATATTTCCTTTTCACAAATACATGTCACAACTCAAACAGATGTGAATAATCACAACACTTCTACTTCGAAACCGGTAATGCCAAACATTGCTACAACTCTCTCAGCTGAAGCTCGCTTAAAAACTGAATCAAATACACTCGCTAACCAAAATGTCTCATACGACCAGGTGGGAACAAGTTCAACACCGTCCATAAAATTATCATCTCTAACAAGGAGAAAGGAAAAATTGCGTTCAAATGGTTCTCAAATGATTTATTATATAACAGGAAGCGCGCTGGTTACAGCAATAATTATTGCCTCAGGTAAATACTAAAAATTCGTTAACTCGTTGTAATCGCGTAAGTGGTGTCTACGCCAGTAAAGAAGAAGAAGAAATACTAAAAAATAAATTACATTTAATTTACTTTATTGAATAAAATTTTTAAGCTATACAATTAAATTTGGTCTTAAAAATTTATTTTAACCAAAGCAAATAATAAAAACTGCATTTAAATATTTTATTTTCTAATTTCAGGAATACTTTATTTAAGGAATTCGCGAAGAAATTGTTATTATGAAATCGAACAAAATGAGCATATTGCATTGTTATAAATAAAGTAGAATAGAGAATTTATTGATTCCTATTTAATTAAGAATATAAGGAAAACCTAATTTAGAAGTAATGAAATTCATTCAAAATCTCTTAATCACTTACTGTATGTATATAATATCGGAGATTTCTAATATGTCACGATTTGTAGTTTTTCTTCGATGTATTCAGTAAAGTTTACGATTTCATCATGGAAAGATATACGCAAGAACAACGTTTACAAATTATTTAATTTTGTATCAAAATAATTGTTATCCAATTGCAATTTTCCGTGCACTTTTGCCATTTTTAATACGACTTGATTTAGGGGAAAAGATACTCGAAAATTGTGTTTATCCAATTCGTTCCTACAAAATAAGTCATGGAGGCTATTTGAATGATTTTATATTCAAAACTTAATTATACCAATTGTATTGTGAAAACCTAATTAAAACCATTTGAATTTTCTAAACAATTCTTTTCTTAGAAATCTATATGTATAGTGTTTATCGATTTATCTACGCTCATGGTAGTTATACTCTTATAATATGTAATATAGAGGATATCAGTTATTTTCCTTCAAGGGTTGTTCGAATTGTAATATGTACCTCAATAAAACCGAGATAGATAACAGTTTTTACTTTTGTTTTTTCAAATATTGTTTACTATGAAACGATCAAAACAAAAATTATTATACTCGTATTATTACAATAAATTACTGAAACAGTTAAAATACAATGTTAATATAATTTAAAATTTAATTGCACTTCCTTGTTGTAAATTTTTTGACAGCTTCAAAAATAAAAATCATAAGTTGAAACGAATTGTGTGAAATAGTACCACAAAGAGTTTATTTTCTTTTAATGAAAACTTTTAATTACAGCTATTTTGTGAGGTTCGTCCTAATAAAATGGAGATATCTGATCTATTAATCCATATAATTTTGTTAAACTGAAAACAAGTTGCGTTCGACCTCAACTAGATCAACTAGAAATTAATTGATACTATTGCACTACACCTGAAATCAAAACACGGCAGCCCCAAAGAAAACAAAATGTACGTTCTCATAATGTTTCAGAGTTAACCAAGTTATATCGGAATGTGATTCAGGCTAACTGTCAGACATTAAGTATAATATTATTTATATTCAAAATATAAAAACAGAAAATAATAAAAAAGATTTAGCTTTGATATCAAATAAGAGATAATAAACAAGTATTATATTATATTATATACTAGAGCTGATCCATTTTCATGGAGCCAAAAAGAACACGGAAAAATCACTTAAGCGGGATCTGCGGATCATTCTGAACAACTTTGCCTAAGAGACTATGGATCTAATATCGTCTTCTCCAATTATTTCTAGAGAATTTGGCTCTTGCAAATTCAGTAAATTTTATACTCTCGCAACAAAGTTGCTAAGGAGACTTATAGTTTTGTTCACATAACGGTTGTTTGTAAGTATAGGGTTATATATATATCAAAGTGATTGATCAAAGTGATCAAGGTGACGAGTAGAGTTGAAATCCGGATGTCTGTCTGTCCGTCCGTCCGTCTGTCGTCCGTCCGTGTATAACTAGAAAAATTGATATTAGCTCCATAAGAAGGTTAAGTTCGAAGAGGGCAAAAATACTGCCACGCCCAAAAAACCGAAAACCTATAAAGTGTCATAACTAAGCCATAAATAAAGCTATTAAAATGAAATTCGGCACAAAGGATCGCATTAGGGAGGGGCATATTTGGACGTAATTTTTTTAGAAAAGTGGGCGTGGCCCCGCCCTCTACTAAGTTTTTTGTACATATCTCGAAAACTACTATAGCTATGTCGTTTCCTTCAGGCATTTCCTTATACAGTTCGAAAATGGAAGAAATCGGATAATAACCACGCCCACCTCCCATACAAGGTTATGTTGAAAATCACTAATAGTGCGTTAACCGACTAACAAAAAACGTCAGAAACGCTAAATTTTACGGAAGAAGTGGCAGAAGGAAGCTGCACCCAGGCTTTTTTTTTAAATTGAAAATGGGCGTGGCCTCGCCCACTTATGGACCAAAAACCATATCTCGGGAACTACTAGACCGATTTCAATGAAATTTGGTATATAATATTTTCTTAACACCCTGATGACATGTACGAAATATAGGTGAAATCGGTTTACAACAACGCGTTCTTCCAATATAACGCTATTTTGAATTCCATCTGATGCCTTCTCTGTATAATATATATATACACAAATTGATCTAATCTAATTAATTTTACAGCAAAATAAAAAAATATGTAAATTGTTATCACTTTATCATGCGAGGGTATAAAATGTTCGGTGACACCCGAACTTACCCTTCCTTACTTGTTAATCCTTAAATTTGCATGCTACTAAAACATACCCGCACAAACGCTACAATATACTATATATGTATATATAACTTTATGTACTAAATTTAAACTGAATCTTAAGTTTTATATGCATAAGAAATTCCATATAATAGTGTACAAATGTATATATTTATCTACTATACATACACATACACAAATATTCATACATTACAATATGACAAGCCTTTCCAAAATTCTGCAGCGGAAATTGTGGTTTTAAAATTTTTGCTGCGGAATTGTGTTCGTTAAGTGATAAGGGGTTCACTTGAATTTCTATACTAGGAATTGCATCTAATCTTAAAACGACAAGCATATAAATTGTGCAGCTTTTGATCAATTATTTCGCAAAACTTTTCTGTGCTATACATTTTTTTATTTTAAAAAGAATTGGTGTTTAACTTTTCTTGTTAGTCGTAGACTCTCTAAGTTTAAATGTCATTGTAATCCGTTCAGATTTTTTTTGGATTCTTATTAAATATTGCTGCAAATTATATTAGTTTTGTATACCTAAAATTTTTTATAATACCTTAAACTAATCGAGATAAATACATTGTTATATTGGGTAGTCCAAAAAGTCTTTTCGTGTGTCTGATCAAACTTCAACTAATTTTTATTATATACATATATGCTAATAAATAAATAAACAAATATGTGCCCTTTTGTCGACCACTTTTTGCCATTTTCCACTAGAGACATTATTCCATCAGTGTAAATCGAAATTTCGAAATTTCCAGAACGGAAGGAGCGAACCATTGTTGTGCTACACGAACTGTTACAGCATCGTCTCCGTAAACTTCACAAATTTTTTATGCAAAAATTTCAAAATATTTTCAGTAATTTTTGAACAGCGGTAACATTTTTTCAACTTCCCAGAATTTGATTGTATAAATATTGGCTACCCATAGCAATCTCTACTAGCAATATCTTGAGTAAATATTGAGATATATTGATGAAACTCTGTGCGCGGGTTCCCTGACACACAAGGAAGATATTGCAGATAAGCGTAACCGGACTACTGTCACGCGCTTACAAAGTTCTATAATTAAGCACATACTTAAGATAAAAACTGTAATTTGAACGAAACACAAACCACAAACACACCTACATATCTCTCTTTTATCAAACTTAAAATTCGATGCGTCTATTTGAATTTATCCAAGTACATATATACATACATATGTAAACATATAAAAGAGAAATAGAATAGACTCCGAAATAGCTGGACCGATTTCAATGAAGTTTTAGTACGATCTTCAGGACGGTCCAGGTAATGTTTCTGCAAAGTTTGGTGGAGATCGGAAATTTTCTTTAATCCACATAATTATTTTAGTTTTTTTTATTTATTGATTGTTTGTTTATTTTAGTTTTTATGTAAATATTTTTACATTGCTTAAATAAGTTCTAAGGTATGAGTAATTCTCAAATAGAAATTAAGCCCATGGGAATAACATCTAGTTCGCACGGAGACGGTCGGAACAAGAAATTGACAAACATACATACGAGCTTGCATGCATATTGACGCTGAAGTCGACCACATGACATTCTATGAATGGACATCTCCCGACAATGTTGTCTATTTTGACACTTTTGTTTATTTTGCACTGCTTTATTATTGACAAGTGCTAATGCTTTTTTAAAGTACTACAAATTTTCGTTTGGGCTGCATTCTTGTAGCTTACACCACAAAAAATATAATATAAAAAAAATTCTTAATTTTTGGACAACATGCAAATATGGGGGATGAAAAGAACTTTTTTATACCCTTGCAACCAGTTGCTACAGAGTATTATAGTTTTGTTCACCTAACGGTTGTACGTATCAAATAAAACTAACCGATATACATATAAAAATGATCAGGATGACTAGAATAGTTGAAATTCGGGTCACTATCTGCCCGTCCGTCCGTCTGTGCAACCTGTAACTTAAGTAAAAATGGAAATATCTCGATGAAACTTCGTACGTTGGTTCCTTAGTACAAAAGAAATTACGAGTTCGTAGATGGGCTTAAGGGTTTATATACCTTTTTTAATTTCAAAAAATCGAAATTTTTTATTGCTTTATCTTAAAGAACAACTCCTTGAGAACATTTTCTCAAATTTTCATAGAGATTCGAGCAGTAGAAAAAAAGTTACAGAACTTCTAAACGCGCGCCTCGTCGCGGCCCCAAAACCCGAGCGGCCAGAGTCACGTGTGAATATCTCGAAATGGTGTTTTTTGAAAAATTACTTTGCGGTGACATGGATTGGCGGAAAACAACTGAACCGATTTTCTTCAAATTTTTTTGAATGTTTTTAAAAGTTCATTTTTTGCATAAAACGTTCCCGTGTGCACAAAAAAAAAAATCATAAAAACCATCGTTCAAGCACAAGGAATTACACTAAACTAATGAAATTTGTTTACTTTTATGGTTTCAGTTGACTTGTTCGACCTGGGGAATTGTCACCGCAAGGCTCTGCCAAAAAAGGCCTCTAAGGGAAACAGCCACCCCTTAAAAACTATTTCATATTTTTGCACGAAATTTCGCAAAACATTGTTAATAAAATGTAATATCAAAAAAATAAAAACATTCGTGTAATGAAATTATTGCTACATAACTAAAAAATTCAAACTTTCCTTTTTCCTTCGACAAAGAAAGTATATAACCCCTTAATCGGACCACTGCCACGCCCACAAATCGACATTAATCAAAAATATATAAATTGCCATAACTAAGCACTAAATTAAGATATAAAACTGTAATTTGGTGCAGGGGATCGCAGTAGCAGGTAGCATCTGGGTAAAATATTTGGAAAAGGGGGCGTGGCCATGCCCTCTAATATGTTTAATGTACTTGTCTCCTAAACCTCTTAAGCTACAACAACCAACTTTGCTAAGCTCGAATATTATAAGAACTCTTAAAGACAGTGTGAAAACGGATGATATCGGAAGGTAACCCCGCTTACTCCCCATATAACGATACAGTTCAAAACTAGACATTAAATTTTACCACCGAGATGGTATAAGTGGGCTTTATGAAATTCGGTGAAATCCCTTACCTCGGGACCCGACCATCCAATTTCGACTAAATTTAGTATGTATCATTTTCCTAAAATTCCTTTGTTACAGTGTGAAAATAAGCGAAATTTTAAAATTCCATTTAATTCTTTCACTTTCCAGTTCACAAATCAAAAAACGTTTAATATAACGAAGCAAATTTTGCACTAATAATTTCATTCAAAAGCGTTGGAGACCCTAGGTACCGAATATGTA
>NC_065923.1:43187263-43219763 GCF_024586455.1 Bactrocera neohumeralis | reverse complement strand
GCTGTAACTTGAGTAAAAATTGAGGTATCATGATGAAACTTGGTACACGTATTTCTTGGCTCCATAAGAAAGTTAAGTTCGAAGATGGGCAAAATCGACCCACTGCCACGCCCACAAAATGGCGGAAACCGAAAACCTATAAAGTGTCATAACTAAGCCATAAATAAAGATATTAAAGTGAAATTTGGCACAAAGGATCGCATTAGGGAGGGACATATTTGGACGCAATTGTTTTGGAAAAGTGGGCGTGGCCCCGCCCCCTACTAAGTTTTTTGTACGTATCTCGGAAACTACTATAGGTATGTCAACCAAACTCTACAGAGTCGTTTTCTTCAGGCATTTCCATATACAGTTCAAAAATGGAAGAATCGGATAATAACCACGCCCACCTCCCATACAAAGGTTATGTTGAAAATCACTAAAAGTGCGTTAACGGACTAACAAAAAACGTCAGAAACACTAAATTTTATGGAAGAAATGGCAGAAGGAAGCTGCATCCAGGCTTTTTTTTAAAATTGAAAATGGGCGTGGCGTCGCCCACTTATGGACCAAAAACCATATCTCAGAAAATACCAGACCCATTTCAATGAAATTCGGTACATAACATTCTCTTAACACCCTGATGACATGTACGAAATATAGGTGAAATCCGTTCACAACCACCTTCTTCCAATATAACGCTATTTTGAATTCCATCTGATGCCTTCTCTGTATAATATATAGTACATTAGGAACCAACGATGATAGCGGAATAAAACTTTACAAAAATACGGTATTTGAAAAATATGTAAATGACGTATTATGAAATCTCGATTATCACTTTATCATGCGAGAGAATAAAATGTTCGGTGACACCCGAGCTTAGCCCTTCCTTACTTGTTAATTTTTAGTTCATGTATGCTTAAATTATTTAATCGAGTGCCAATAACGTTATCGAATATCTATTCAAAAAAGTGCATTTAGGGTATGCGATATCACAACCAAAATTAATCATAAAATCATAAAATATCAGTGGATCTATGAAGAACCTTAATGAATGTTAGAGAATATATTTTTCTAGGTGTAATACGTCGTGATAAAAAAATTTTACTTTATCGGTTCATAACCCCAATATTCCCAATCGAATTAGAAAATAACAAAGTAAACGTTTAATATTAGAACGTGTCAGTGCATTGCAGTGAGGTAAAGTAAAATAAGGAAAATTTCTTAAAAAAATATGTTTTAGTATTGAATGTGAAACGATTTGGTGTTGACCTCTGCCCACACCCGATTGTTTGGTTGACTTTGCCGTCATACATTGTGACAAAAGGCACCCAAAAATTGTAATGAAATACCCCAGTTAAACGATATTTCAAATTTGCTAAGTTGGTATTACTGTCCTTAATTACCATACCAAATGGGTCAGTAGAGCGTTGCGATTTTTACAATGGATAAAAATGTCGAAGAAAGAATTTATCTCAAATTTTGCATTTCTGACAAAATTTCGTGTGCGGAATCGCTGCGGGTGTTGGAAAAGGCTTACGGTGATTTAGTTTTATCAAAAACACACGCCTACGAGTAGTACAAAGCCTTCAAAGACGCTCAAGAAATCGTTGAGGACATGCCTCGTTCTAGACGACTTCTTCAATTGATATAAGTAGTAACAAAGTGAAGGACATTGTGCTTGAAAATCGTCAGTCAAGTGTTAGAGAGATGACAGGTGAGCTCAATATCTCTCGCGTGTCTGTTCGTGTTAAGGCGTTTGCGTGAGAACTTTCGTCTCGTCGCCCGGAATTCTCGAAGAACAATTCATGGATTTTACACGATAATAATGCAGCATCGCATGGAGCCACGATTGTGACCAAATTTAAAGCCAACAACTCAATAAATACCATCAATTAACTACCGTTATCACCAGATTTGGCTCGGTGTGATTTTTTTCTTGTTCCCCAGACCGAAATTGCTGCTCGGTAGAATATGTTTTTAGTCGATCGCTTAGATAAAACAAAATTGAAAGCTGAAAGAGCTGAAATCATCCCAAAAAGTGCTTATGAAAATAGTTTCGAAAACTGAAAATATCGTTGGCATAAGTGTATTAAATCTGGTGGCGATTACTTTGAAGGTGACAAAATAAATATTGATGAATATCTAAATATTTTGCGTTTTATTTACAATTTGCGGATTTTTTTTACTCACAAAGTATTCCCAAACAAATTAAAATTTTACTGTATGGTTGAGTTTGTTACATATATAGTGTGTATCAATTTGAATTCAATTCGAAGATGATTTTAAAACAAATATTTCGTAATGAAGCAAAACGTGCTAATGGAATTAAGTAAGTCTAAGATTGGGAATAAAATGATGCATAAGGGCAATGAAAAGTTTTTGTTAAAGACTAAGAAAAAGTGAAATATGTATGTTTAAAAACGTTAATTACTTGTATATTAAGATACGTACAATTTCAAAACTTAAATTAAATATTATAAAATTTTATAAAATAATAAAGTCTTTATTTTTGTATTTACTTACTTATCGTATTCCAATTGCTATAAAGCAGAGAAAGGTTTGATTTCTTAGTGATGTCCAAGCGATTAACAATATTTTACATCGAACACGTGGAGTAAACGCTTAAGTACAGACGCATTGATTACAGCTCGAACAGTTCCATTTTGTAACATCGGACCTCACTTTTCATTCTGCAAGAACAACGAATTCAATATGATGTTGAATTCATACGAAACGATTTTTTTAATAAGTTTATTTAACATAACAAAGAAATAATAAATTTGTAAGCTTTTTCGCAGCCATAAGTTTTCTTGTGATAATGTGAGTCATAAATCATAGGTTAACTGCAGTGTTGAAATTACAAATGTTTATATACATAATTATTATTTCTGCAATACAGATGCATTGTACATATACTATATAAATAAACGAATTATGTTATATTCAAATATATTGCAGATATTCGAATATTGTGTTTTAAATGGCTGTAATTGAATTAAATGTTTACGTAACTACGTGTACATCAGTACGAGTAATACTAAAATGTCAGACAAATCATTGTTGTTTACTTTAATATACCATAATCATACTGCTAGCTTAGAGTAAGTGTTTTTGTTATTCAATAGCAGACGTTACAATTGTAGACAAAATTTACAAGGTGCTTTCCAAATTAAACAGGACTTTAAAAAACAGAAAAAATAGTTCTTTCGGCAAAATCAATTTATTTTATTCAAAATGTTCTCCTTCTGCTTCAATACAGCTTTTTGCACGGTCCAAAAGCATGTCGAACGAATGTTTTAGTTCATTGGTCGGTATGGCCGTCAGTATGCCGGTGCAAGCCTTTTGAATGGCCTCCAGGTCTGCATAACGCTTTCCTTCCACGGGCAAATAAATGTTTCCGAAAAGGAAGAAGTCGCACGGTACCATATCAGATGAATACGGGGAGTGGTTATTGGTAAAAATCTGATTTTTGGTCAAATAATCGGTCACAAGTGTCGATCGATGATGGATTGAGCAATTTTTGATCGCCAGTCAATTTGTACGGAACAAACTGTGCACACACCTTTCATAAGCCCAAATGTTGGGTCGAAATGCGATAAATCAATGACTTGGAGATGTTCAATTCCATTTCCATGAATTTCGATGATGATTTCGGCTGATTTTTGATGAATTCACGTACAGTTTCGATGGAATTTCCGGTGATTACGAAATTTGATTGGCCCACATGTTGATCGTCATTTATGTCATGACGACCACTTTGAAAACATTGAAACCACTCGTGCACTCTGCTACGGTATAGGCAATCATTGCCATAAACTTGTTTCATCAATTGAAAAATTTCGGTAAAAGTTTTACCAATTTTAAAACAAAATTTATGTTGGCTCTTTGTTCGAAGCTCATTTTCGCACCGTTAACACAAACATACTGACACTAAAAAAGCAAAAACTTTACTTCCAATCCCAATGAAATGTCATGAAATTTTCACTGGACAGATAGCAGATTCTAACGCATCCGTCAACATATAGATGGCGCCACCATGGGGATTGATACAAAAAGTTTACTTTGGAACTCACCTTGTAGACCATAATCATACTGGTAGCTTAGAGTTAGGGTTTTTAGTTATTTAAAAGCAGAAGTTACAATTGTAGACAAAATTTACTTGACACTTTTTTGTAAAATTCAATCCATTGTGTTGAAAGTGCAATACATTATATGATATAGATTTAAATTTGAGCAATGTTAATAATTATACATTATTAAAGTGGTGCGTATCTTTTTCATTATATTCTATATTCAGAAAAGAAAGAAATACCACGACTTGAACCTTAATCAATTATCATCCCTAAATTTGATACAATATTAATTAATTACAAAACTTTATCTAGTCCCCATATAACTCATATCAGGATTTTCGAATATCCGTCTGAATTTGCTTTATATAATTGGTTTTACACCTTAAAGAATTTCCCTGGTTTTGATTATTCCATGTTATTGCAAGAGTATAAAATGTTCGGTTGCACCCAAGCTTAGCCCTTCCTTACTTCTTTCCAATTGCAAAACGTCAAAACCTGTTGGACCCAACTCAATCGTCAAAGCTCAGACGATGATTTACGCTCTCACTTTCAATAACATAAGTATCTTTTTGATGGTGTTGTTTACTCTTTTGTCAGATATGTGACTATTTATCAATATTAAATTCCGATTTTACGTTAACTTCCGGTCTGCAACAAGAGAATATGTAAAAGCCAGCGGAAAAATTCCCAAGTAAAATATAGCCTAATAACTACTAAGATACACTCACCATATAAGATAACTGTTTATGTATGTGTACATATGTGTATATTTGTGGTTATCTGGTTGCAAAATTTAGTGAATGTTGTGACAGGCTGAATTTAAGTCCATTTGACCGTCTCTCTGCAATCAACTGCGATTATATACGTAAGTACGACCATATTAGGAACAGCAAACACGTTGTCATTATGCATCCTTGCAACTCATATTCAAAGCCTCAGCGTTTCGGTTTTGTATATTTTTCTAGCTCCGATTCTCTATGTGTACGAATATTTGCCGTTACCACAGTCGCACATTTACTGTTGCTCTGTCTTTAATACCAGTTAGAACACAAAATTATGGCCACAGATTTCCACATTTGAAATGGATGGATTTATAGCTTGAGGAATGCTTGCAAGCATTCTCTCCTCATTATTTATTGCCTGAGCAACTTGCTGTATATTCACTTCAAACTGGATGAGTATGTGTAGGTTTGCATATGTCCTTTGGTGTCATCCGTTACATCCGCCATGCATTATCTTCCATAAGAACAGGCAACAATCAAGTGATGCTGCTGTCTGCAACTCAGTTGGCAATCTATTTTGCATATAGCAGATTTCGATTTTAGCGGTTTGCTAGTTGACAAAGCATTTACTTAAATACTTTCTTGGACATGGCTAAATCAACTCAGCTCAACATACTGATCATTTATATATATACTTTACAGGGTCTCCGACGCTTTCTTCTGGATGTTACAAACTTCGTGACAAGCTTAATATACCCTGTTCAGGGTATAAAAAGAGGAAAAACAACTTGTCGCGTGTAATTATGCTTACTATATAATACTATATATCTGTTCTGTGCGCAGTAAATTTAATTACATCCTAGTGAAAATCATTGCCATTTGTTGCGACACGCTGTGTAGCACGCGTAATTTGAGCAAGAAGTGTAGCAAAAACATGTATGAGTTCACTGTGTTCCAGAATAATTTCCTCATTTAGTTCTCGAAGGACTTCGTTACTCATCTGAGCGTTGTGTCAGTTATGGATGACAATTTATTTACGCTTTTTTGCAAGAAATGACTAGAGTTGATATTGGAGTAGTGGCAAAGTTTAAATGTGCGGAATAATTGTTTTTGTTGACAATTTTCACCGACATAACTTTACAACTTGCGAACAATTGTGCTTTTAACGAATGCAGCAAACACACGTATACGAACATAGGGCATATACATAAATAAAATCTGTATTTGTTGCTAACTCTTAAGTCTGTCGTTTTTGCTAAATTTCCTTGCTTGAAAGCAGAAAATATGAAACCACATCGTTCCAAAACTTTTTGATAAGTTATGCCGCATCTTTTGGCTCTGAAAGTTTTTTTTATACACAAAATGGTTAGCCTTCTCCTACTCAAACAAATTTTGAATGTCAAAACTTTCACCTTTGCCATAAGCTATAGTTAAAATTAAAGCCGGAGTTATCATTAGAACGCAAAATAAGAGTGAACGCTAAATTTGTAGTTGCTCAAAAAAAAGTTTTCTGATAATTTGTGGAAATTTCTTGTTCCTTTAATAAATTTTACAGATGTTGTTCACTAAGTAAATTGCTTTCTTGGCTCAATTTAAACACCAATATATTTAAAGTATATTTCGCAAATAGCTTTGTTGTCAGGAAAAAGTAATGTAAGCTCCGAAAAATTAAATTTTATAATCGTCCAATTTTCACACCGGCTCCCACAAAGCCTTCTCATGCCGTCTCATAGAAAAATTTGTACGTATCTGATGTCTTTAGTTATTAATTTATAGCGCTTTTGATATATGGCACAGTACTATTATATGAGGAGTGAGCGGGGTTAACTTCCGCATTCATCTATTTTCACACTGTCGGTAGGAGTTCTTATAATATTTGTGCTGGACGAATTTGATTATTGTAGATTTATTGGTTTAGGATATATGTATGTACATTAATCTTTAAGTTATGGTTAAGAGGTTGACCGTTGTATTACCTGAAATTCCTATATAATATATCATAAGACCAATAAAATCGACAATGTGCTTCGAGTCTCTTACCATACTTATATTGCACGAATATTTAAATCATCATTACACAACACACAAAACTTCAAAGCGTTTTTAAACTGTCTGTGGTGTCCGTGGCTGTTTTTGTGCACCTAACACAAGGCTCTCTAGAGTCTTCAAACAAAACAAAAAAAAAAAAGACGAAAAGAGACTAATAAGCCTAAACTCCTTGCCATTCATATGAAAGCTCTTACAATACTTTGGGGAGAACGCCATTCTTACCTGATTCCAAGCACTAGGAGTATGACCTAATTCAACACAGTTCTCGAAGATGGGAGCCAAGACACTTTTACCGTCCGCTGAAGTTGGGCAGGTATGATGCTATCATGTCTCGAGACTTGAATGATTTAAACAAATGTAATGCCCATATGAGGAGGCGCTCATCCAAAAGATTCTAAGATGCCCCACAAAATTATTGTTATTTGAGAAAATGCGCCTAAACCTAGAGGATTCGTTGAACCCATCTTCGCTTCCGTAGAAGGATTTCCATGAAACTTTTTCGGCCCTCTTTATTTCTGACTTCTATACATAATTGCAAATCTTCTCTTATATAATCCTCAGTCGCCGCTAGAACCGCTTTTGACGGTTTCATTGAACAGTCTTTTACTTAAAGATCTGTCTAATAGCTCCGATGTACCCCAACGGTGTTTTCCATAGCTCTACAAAACAAATCTTATTGATGCTTTTATAGTTTACGATTATATAAAAGACATAAGGAAAAGCCTTAATTTTTATATATATAAATTAAAGAGGTAGTCTACACGTTCATATATGTAAGATGTGTTTTGTGTATAATTTGTTTGTGCTGCGTTATCTGTACTGACTGCTTCTCCGTTCAATTTCGACCGCTTTATGCTCTTAGTTAAATCCATAATCTATGGCGCTTATGCTGTCAGTTGCTATGAAGATGAAAATTAATATCATTTGTAATCCTACAAATACACCTTGTTCTATTTGGCGACTGACATAAGTATTGGAATGCAGCTGTGGTGTCCTTAGCACCTGCCGATGCTAACGTGTCCAGCACCTACTGACTGCTCATGTACTCAAAGAAACAATGGCTAGAATTTAGGTTTTTCTACGTAAATTTTGTAGAAAAATATAAGAAAATGTTAAATGCTTTTTGTAAGAGAAAATTCTAGCAATCAAAGGGACATTGGTGTACATGTTCAACATACATATGTATATGTATATACTGTTGTCCATGTTCCTAGTTAGTGTAAGGAGAATACACTTCAACACAGCGCTAGAGGAAGCGGGTAGAAACGGTTTACGCTGTTATAGCCGAGTTAACAACAGCGCGTTAGTCGTTTCATCCTTTCGCCAGGTGGAGCCATTTGGAGATTCCAAGCGAAGCCAGGTCCTCCTCTACCTGGTCCCTCCAACGGCGTGGAGGTCTTCCTCTGCTGTTGTCGTATATCTCGTCGTTTTATCGAATGCAACATTCGCCGTGGCCAACGAGCAAAGAACCATACATCTTTCGTAACGTCGACTCATCAGATGTTGTCATTGTCCATGACTCTGCACCATATAGCAACACGCGAACAATGAGTGACTTATAGAGTTTGGTTTTTGTTCGTCGAGAGGACTTTACTTTTCAATTGCTTACTCAGTCCGAAGTAGCACCTGTTGGCAAGAGTAATTCTCCGTTGGATTGAGACTGGCTTTATAGTTGCTGTTAATGCTGGTTCCAAGATAGATGAAATTATCTACGACTCCGAAGCTATGGTTGTCAAAAGTGACGTGTGAGCCTAGTCGCGAGTGCGCATGTATTATAATTAAATTTAGTGTATTATTAATTTACATTACTGATCATATACCATTTAGCTCCGTTACTATATTATGCTTGCTCGAAATATTTATAAAACTAAGCCCTTTAAAAATACAAAATGTTGCAATGAAACGCCGCTCTTTCAGTTGGTATGGCAGGTAGATTCTATAGTTCGATCTGAACAATTTCTTCTTCGCAACAATGCACAGATACCCTAAGTTTGTTTTGTGTTTTTATTGCAATCTTATTTCAATGCCTTAATAAATGATTCTTAGGAAATTGTGTAAAACAGAAATCCAATATCTTACTATTTTCATTTCATGCCACCAATAAAAAATGTAAATAATCTTCTTATTCAATGACATAAAGTGGGGTTCTTAATGGTTATCCATAAATTCGAGAATATTCTTTATTTTATTTCTTCCTCTAAAGTAAAAGTTGTGATACTTAAACATTTTCAAATGTTAAAAATACAATTTAAAATAACACATACCAGCTGGGTATTTACTAAATTGGCAGGTTTACTTTTACAATTGGTACGTGCTCGAGGAAAGCTTTACCACATGAGCAGTTTGTGTAGCAAGGTATACTGGCAAAAGGATGCAAGATCTCCAAATGCAATGAAAGGTACAAAAAGTATTTAAAATACTAAGATTTTGGATATTAAGAAATTAATGTAGATCTACTTATAAGAAAATAAGATATTGGTTTGTATAGTATTATATGGTCTATGAATCAATTTTAGGCTCTTAAAATGATATTACAATTTCATATATTCAAATATTTAGGTAGCCTAGAGTTATAGCCATAAAAATTAGGCAATTAGATGACAACTTTAAATTGCAAAGAATAATGCATTAATTCTATTTGTCGTACAGGCAACTTGACTGCGACTGAAAAGAGACCTTCCTTACTTGCTTCAAAATAAATACTTTATGTCATAAGAGTTTTGGGCGAACATTTGCAGCACGCAATTGAAAGACAAAGAAGGCGAGAATATATAAAACTATAAAGGTGTGTAACAAAAATAAAAAGACTTTTTGTTTAAATCATACAATATGCAGGGTTTTCTATTGAATAATGGCAGCTTAAAAAAAATTAAATTCATTCTATAAAACATGCAGCCATTTCAAGAAAGGAAAATGTTGGAACTGTTGTATTTTTTTACAAAGAGAAAATATAAAATTTTTATACAATTTGATAAAAAAAGCTTTTGGCAATAACTGTATGATCTCGTACTAAAGTTAATACGTTATTCACACGATTTAAAATGGTCGTGCGGAGTTAAATGACGCCCAAAGGTCAGGTCGTTCATAAGGTAGTGATCGCGCTGAACTGATGAAAAAAGTCAGTGAAACTATTCGTATCGAGGCAAATTTTACTCTAAGAATATTGACTGGTTTAGATATGAGTAAAAATACTATTTGTACAATTTTAACTTAAGATTGGGGTAAAACAAACGTCTCATCCTCAGATCTTTCAATTTTCGAAACGGAAAACCAACATGAATAGAGCAATTCCAGCAGCCGTATCCGAGGACCGTCCAATATATGATATAGCAAAATTCAAACGCTATATTAAGTTTAGTGGAACTTTCTTCTAAAAAATTATTTATTTCAAAGATGATATAGTGTGTATTTTATTCTGTATCCAAAAAGTACTGTTATTTAAGGTCACACCTCGTCGGTATATATTGCTGCTACCGTTCACATACAGATGTTCTTCTCTTCAGCTACTGTTACGTTATTCGTTATGGTCAATATAAGTGTTATAGAATGTAAGAACACCTGCATTCAATTTCTAAGCAGACGCAACCATCTAAATACTTGTTCACTTTGGCCGCATTCATTTTTTGCAAAAAAACCAAAAAAACAATTTGAACAAAGAGAATTTCTGCAGCTGTCATGCCAAATATTTAAGTCTTAGGCGATTTTACCAGTACCATATATTATTTCATATGCAGCCATACCTGCATGTAATGTACATTATTTGGATGCTAGTGCAGTAGTCTCTTCCACTAAGGTACCATATACTTGTATTGTATGCTTTGCCGCTCCATGTTCCATGGATTTATGGTAAACATATGTATATGGTAACCATATGTATGAGTAAAAATATATATACTTATATCCAACCTGCATTGGCTACCCTTGTAATGTTTCATCATTTTTTCATCAGATGCATACAAGGGGAAATACCAACCACATATATTTTCATTTTCCAATTTTCACAAGTGGCTAGATGGTTGTCTGACATATTGCCTTGCTGCATTTGTCTACTGTTAAGTGTGAAAGTTTTAATGCACACTTTCACTTGTAAGCACTTTCCACGTATGATACATACATAGTTATATGAGTAACGAAGTAAGGAAGAGCAAAGTTCGAGTATAACCGAACATATAATAATCTTGTAACTTGCAAGGATTAAAGCCAGAGAAGTACTTTCAGGGGCCTAAGGCTTTTTAGTTTTATGGGGTCTAGGGCGAATTTTCACAAAATTTTGCAAAAATGCACCGTTTAAAAAAAAACAACAAGTTCTCTAAATTTTATTAATATAACTTACATATTGACCGATATGCAGTATAAAGACACTCAGAAGTTCAAAAATCTTTATATGTATGTAGTATTAGTTAAGGGAAGCATTGACACAATTCAACACATTTGTAGCACACAGAAATACTATTATCAGGAAAAGATTCTCTCTGAATTTGAATTATAAATCCGAAATTTTGGCCAATATTTTTGATAAAAAAACAACTATGGGGCTAAATATTCGGAACATAGGGGGTTGAACAGTTTTTATTGTATTTGGAAAATTTTATCCATACGGTGGCATACGCTAACGATATTATTTGCGCAAAGTTTAATACCGTTATATTAATTGCTTCTTGATTTGTACACTTGAAACAAAATAATTAGATAGAATTCAAACTTGTGACATATGAAAAGTAGCCATATTTGAAGTTCGAATTCCCCCTGTTGCACTGTTACATGGGAATATGGGAAGAATTTCACTACCAAATTTGGTTGAAATAGGTCGCGCGGGTGTCGAAATATGTAATTTCGCCGAAAAGTAAGGCAAGCACAATAAAGGAATTAATAATGATTTTATAGAGTTCTCTGTTGACTGTGACATCATGGCTGGCTTTATTTTTAAAGAAATATGGAAAAATGATTCCCTCTGCTTATGGAGTATGGTAAACAGTGGCGTTTTGAGAATGTAATGACATCTCAAGAATAGGTTGTGGATTATCATCACCCCAAATGCGAAAATTTTGTTTATTAACCTATACTATACATTCAACTTCAAAAGTGAGTTTTATTTTATATCAACATATCATCAACCCAAGGTCAGCTCCAATTTTAATTGCTTGGGCTAAGTGCTGTAAATATTTTTTCGGTTTTGATTGATAAGAATACATTGCGTTTTATTTTATATCAACATATGGCTCCATTTTTAATAGCTTGGGCTAAGAGCTGTAAATATTTTTTTGGTTTTGATTGATAAGAATACATTGCGTTTGTTTTTGTCCATGTAAGTGTACCATAATGAAAAATTTTATTTATACTTCAATATTAAAAAATTAGTAGAAAAACAAATATATGAATTGAAATTTTGTTCCTTAACCTAATACATTTATTTTAATAATACTCTCACCTAAATAATGAAGACGATGCTATATTAATTCTACTTGTAGTATTATTGTATCAGAGCAGAATATTTATTTCTTCACTAAAATATTTTATATTGTTTTATATTTCACTTTTACCAATAATTTATAACTATTTCTTTTCAATGGACGCTTGCTGGATGGCAGTGAAATCGTAACATCTAGAGATGGTGAACCCGATTCCCCAATCGATGACGATGGAACAGATATTCATTGGCCGACTATGATGAGGTTCGAATAGCAGTTACGCGCCTGAAGAACAACAAAGCGGCAAGGACCGAAGGATTACCGGCCGACTTATTCAAATATGGTGGCAAAGAACTGACTTGCATCCTTCAACTTCTTCGCAAGTTATGCTCGGATGAACCAAACAGGAAAATAATACGAGCTACAGAGCTAAATATAGAAGTTGCAATTTTCTCCAGACTGGAAAAGGAAGCGAAGTATATTAGTCTGATTGTGATCGAAGACAAAACAAAATATCCAATTTTCAAACAATACGGTTGTGTAAGCTGACGTTGAGCAACACCAAAAACTCCATCAGTATTGGGAAGGACATTTCGATCCGTTCGATAAAAAACGTGGTTTCAGAAAAGAGAATTTTCGAATGTGTGGCTTCTTCAATCTGTTGCTGGAGAAAATAATACGAGCTGCAGAGCTAAGTTGTAAATAATTTCGTCTATCTTGGAAGATGCATCAACACCAACAAAAAAATCAGCTTGGAAATCTAATGCAGAATCATTCTTGCCAAAAGGTCCAACTTTGAATTAAGTAGGCAATTGAGTAGTAAAGTCCTCTCTCGACGAACAAAGATCAAACCTTACAAGTCCCTCATCATTCCTGTTCTGCGAAGTGGTGAGGGGACGTGGACAATGATATTATCTGATGAGTCGGCATTAGGAGGGTACGAAAGAAAGATTTTGCGGAAGATTTAGGGGCCTTTGCGCATTGGCAACGGCGAGTACCGCAGTCAATTGAATGATGACCTATACGAGATATACGGCGCTATTGTTAACTCTGCTATAACTGCGTAAGCGGTGTCTACAGCAGTAATGAAGAAGAAGAATTGTCTTCAAAAATGAACCGATAAGACCTCTTATATTTTATTGACAGCAGAATATGCATACTTCTTTCATCTTTTCGAACTGCTATTGCCTTCATTTTGATTTCGTTTTCATTTCGACTCTGTCAAAGGCACTTATGTCCATGTATGATAACTACTTTCTAATGGCTAAAAATTCATGTAGCCTATGTATTGAAGTGAGATTTGTGCTTCGTTGCCAATTTCAAAAGCAAACTCTTTATAAAAAAGTTTGTAGATTGCTCAAACTATTTCCTACACTTATCTTATCACAAAATGATTTGAGCTTTGCGTTTTTTGCTCCTCTTCATATCGAACAAAAGGTCAGTGCATACTTATTTACTTACAAAACTTAGCATTTTATTATTTCTTACTTGAAAAACAAAAAGCGTAAGCATTTTATGTAAGCTCATTCATCTGTCACCTAAATGTGCTTATTAATCCATGCTTGATTCTTACGGTCATAACTTATCGGCAAAGCATTACGCTTTGTGCATCTATGCGGTAATGTCAGATAAGCGGGTTTCAGTTAAGCAGTTTCTCGTTAACTTGCTAGCAAGTTTCTCGTAACTACATAACTAGCAAACAGCGTGTTGAGAAATCAAGCTTGCAGCCGAGCAGGCATACAAATAACCAAAAGCTGCATGACCGGTGACACATATAATTAATTGTTTACGTTAAAGCAAATGTGACTGACTATACTTCGATACTAATTTGCTTGCACTGTGAATAAAGTGACAATTGCATATATTAGCATGTCCATTATTTCCAATAGATATTTTTTTCCAGTGTCCGAAGCTTGGTTCCTAAATTATATATCCTTTCCCATGTATAAAAAGGTACACCTGTTTTTGTAAAACTTTGACGAGTTAATAAAATCTGACACAAGGTTAATGCTATAATAAGTAAGCTTTAACTTATTCTTGCACTCACTTCTCAATATGTGCGGTATTTATTGCGTGGCGTTTTGGCTAGCATACCAATAAACAACAACTCCCGCATAGCTCTGTTTTCCCGCCAAGATCTGCAGCTCGAAAGAACAAAAAAGGACCGTTTATCCATAGAGCAAAACAAACAAGTCAGGTAAGGTTGAAGTGGAATGCTAGAATTCATTAAGCAATAAAGAATAAAGCGAGTAACATCGCTGTGAAAGTAAAAAAGACATTTTTACTAATTTATATAACATGTAATTTTTTGATATTTTGCATTAAAAAGTAACTTTAATAAAGTGATATTCAGATACAAAAGTATTTAAAAAGATATACTTATCATGTTTTTTCATAACATACTCCTTAAATATTAAACGCAGTCAAAATTCTATACGATTTATACACTCTGTGTTGCTCATACGACAAGGTGCGCTGTAAGATTATAACAGATTTGATGAATAAGTAACTTTAACTGCATATGACTTTTAAAGGACTACTTTCATGAAAGAAAATAACCGAAATATTTATTGTAGAGCGTGATGTTTTGTATTAGAAAATCATTCTCTTAAAGTTTTAGATTTATTTGATTTGGAGATAAAATATTTATTGCAAAAGATCAAAAAATCCCATATAAAATTTGCAGGAAAAGCAAAGAATTTTAGGCTCTCTTTAAATTGAAAGTAAAGCTTGTTACATTAGATCCTTTTTTAAAGAAAAATTGAAACCCTAGAGCATTTGCAAAAAGAATTCACTTGGGAAATAACAGACACCCGAATGTGCACATACGTCCACTTACTTGTGAGCATGTCATTTACCATATTTAAGTAAACTGCGGCATTTTCGTTGACACCCAAACGAATTAATTAAGGGTCATGAAATCAGATTTGCAGTAACTAGCGGAATTTGAAAGAAGAAGAATAAAGATAGTTTGAATCAATTAGCGTTCACACAACAGTCACTAGACAGTGAACATGAGCATTAAAACCATGTATTAAAAGGAAACGATTTATATGTGCTGAAGGGACATTGGAAAGAGCAGTAATATACAAAAGATAAAATAAAAGTCTTACATAAAGTCTATCCAGAGAGATGTGCACCTCAAACATTACTTTCTGCATTTCAACAATACTTTGATTCGAAAAGTAGTAAACACACAGCGCACAGATTACGCATACGCCAGGGCACTCCACAACTATGAAGTTGACTGAATGGGTTGTGGAATAGGAATAGTGCCGAGAATAGCACCGATAATGGAAATTTAATAATATATTCTTGAATACTAATATTATCAACATTCAAAGTATAGCTAAATGAACACTCGTGTCGAAAGATTGTGTTTTAAAAATTATAAAAAAAAACAATGTCATTCCATGATTTTAAGGCTTTATTAATTAATATAGTATACATACCATATAGTATATTGTTGGTTGTAAATACCTTCTTGAACAGTTTTGGTCCGATTTGAATAATTTCTGGTCACCAGCTTGCACAGTTTAAGAGCAGTATTAGTAAAAAGTGTATATTGGTACTTAATTCTTATACAGGAGAGTAAAAAAACTGCTTTATGTGAGAAGTACGCATAGTTTTAGTCCGATTTTGCACTGGAACATAAAAGTGCTAGGTTGCAATCGGTAGAACAGGTCCCGTGATATGGGTTTGAAAATATTACAGTGCTTCCTATAAAGTGCTCTCGTAGCATCTTGACTGTAAAATGTAATGCCTACGAAGCATTTAGTTATTGGTTATTATACTTTAAGTAGTTTTTAATAAAACTGTTACATAGATATAGGGAGAATTTGATCTAATTTCGCACTGTCGGTGGGGGTGCTTAAGTGATTTATCCTAAGCATATTTGTTTATAATAGCATGAACGGTTTAGGAGATATGTACATTAAATCTCTTAGAGGGTGAGGCCGCCAACATTTTTTCAAAACCTTTAGCTAATAAGCGCTCATGCTACTCCGATGCCCTGTGCTAAATAACAACTTTTTATCTTTATTTACGCTCATCTATGACCTCATACTCTTTTTTTTGACAAGGTACGAACGTCACGATATCCCGAAAAATGCACTGTTTGGTGTTTTTGCAATGGAATCATTATTTTTCAAAGATGCTGTTGATTACTAAGGCGATCGCTAAACTCGTTCGATGCTAACAAACTTTTTGTTGCCAAAAATGGAAGAACTGAACTTGGTTGACATGTGGTTTCAACAAGATGGCGCTACATGCCACACAGCTCGCGATTCTAAACTGGCCATTTTGAGGGAAAACTTCGGAAAACAATTCATCTCAAGAAATGGACCCGTAAGTTGGCCACCAAGATCATGCGATTTAACGCCTTTAGACTATTTTTGTGGGGCCGGTACGCCAAGTCTAAAGTCTACAGAATATTCCAGCAACTATTACTTTGGGCAAACATTTCCGAAGAATATCAGGAGAAAAGGGGATTGGTATTCCGTTAAAATGCTCGAAAAGTCGCCCAAAATTGGAATGGACCACCTAAGACGCAGTCGCGGTCAACATTTAAATGAAATTATCTTCAAAAAGTATGTCATGAAAAATGCTAACGTTTTTGAAGATGTTCAACCGAAGATTTCAATGAAATTTTATGGATTGTTTGACGAATTCAAAAAAAGTTATCAAGCTCTTAAAAAATCACACATATTGAGCATGAACGGTTTAGGAGATATGTACATTAAATCTCTTAGAGGGTGAGGCCGCCAACATTTTTTCAAAACCTTTATGTTATAAGTGCTCTTGCTACTCTGATGCCCTGTGCTAAGTAACAACTTTTTATCTTTATTTACGCTCATCTATGAACTCATCCCCTTTTTTTTGCCAAGGAATACGTTGCGTCACGATATCTCAATTTCTACTCAAGTTACAGCTTGCAGACATGGATGGACATATCATGCATTTTCACCAATATTAATGATTTTAAGTCAGATTGAAAGTCTGCTATAGGGAATCATTAAGCTGCGTTTATTGGGACTAGGCGTAACTTCGCACTAATTGAATTAAGATTTACTTTATGTTTGTGATACGGGTTTTCCCGTATATAAACATATATATATGTATATATAAAGGGGCAGATCACCCCGATCGTTCATTTTTTGACACCGGCTACTATGCAGCCCTCTCCTATGATCTCCCTTTTAGAAGTTTTTAAAAACGGTTATGTAGGGATCGGGCGGTGTATGTGTATGAAATCTCCTCAAGGTTCCGTAATTTCAATTAAGGTATTACTTGCACGGACGAACAAACAGAAAAACAGAAAGTTACTCGTAATTCAACTCATTTCAACATCCTGATCATTTATATTTACACAACTAAAATCTATTAGTTTAAGTGATACAAGCTAATTTTAGGTGAAAAAATCTATTATACTCTGTGGAAACATGTTGCAAGAATATAAAAATAAGAAAATGCGCTAAAGCAAAGCAAAGCTATAATACGCTGAAGAATACAAAACATTCCTTACAATTACTTTGATCAGTCAGTTTATGCTTTACATATTTACTCGATCTGAACATTGTTATCGTAGATTACACTGTTGCTATGGAAAATAATCTGTGCCAAACTTCATAAAGATATCTCGTTAAATGAAAAAGTTTCACATAAGAGTACATTATTTCGATCGTTCGGTTTGTATGGCAACTACATGCTACATAAAGCTGTACGATACTCGCGATTCTGATTGGCATCGCTCACACTTACCAGTTCAAAATCAAACGAAATCGGACTACAATCACGCCTACTTCCCATATATAACCCAAATTTCAATCTGATTCCTTCACTTTTCAGTAAACAAATCAAGCACCAATGAATGCATCGAAAAGATTTTTGTCCGAATAGTGCGTTTAAAGTAGGTCATCTTATGATTAAACCAACCTTATGGGTTGCGCAAATTTCTACAAATTATCAGCAGCAACACAAGTCACAGTAAACAGGAGGAGTGGAGAACACAGCAAGTGCGGCAAACGTAGCGATAAAGAGCTAAAATATAATTTTATTTACGGTTAAGGGTGTGAGAGGCCTGTGTAATTTTAAAGAAGGCCTGCAGCTTAGAATTTTTTCTGTTACCTAATTAAAGACAATTTATATGAGTCTAGGACAATAGTATCGGATGGGAATATATGATGTATGATTAAGGTATTTAAGGGCTTAAGCCCTTGTAAAATTTACTATCTTAACACATTGAGTGCTATTTCGCACATTTTCGTATGACAGCGATTTTTACGATTCCCTTGTCGACATGCAGGTCCATGGTGTACAAAAACGTGCGACGTACGAAAACAATTATAAAATCCAAAGTAACAAATAAAGCAGATCGGAAATGGCTCAGATATAAATATATATTTGTAACCCCTTTATAACAAAAAACCAGAGCCCAGAGAAGATTTTTGTCAAATCCGCTTGTCTCTTAATGTACTTAAATAAAAGCAGGAGTTCCACAAGGTAGTGTGTTTGGCCCTCTTATTTATATTCTATTCACGCACGATCTGCCAGTAGACGGCAATCATACAACAGCAACATTTGCAGATGATACCGCGTTGCTTGCTGTTGGTAGAAGTGAACACGAGTCCACTACTAATCTCCAAGAAGCTGTGAATAAAGTCTTACAATGGGCAAAGAAATGGCAGGTAAAACTAAGTCTGTGCACATTGTTTTCACATACAACAAGATACAGAACTTACCAATTTTCATAGACGGTGCACGAATACCATATTTTAATTCCGCTAAATACTCAGGAATGACATCCGACTCAAAAATTATAATTGGTTATTCGGTAACAAATCTGTGTTATCCATCGAAAATAAGTTACTTATCTTTAAGCAAATACTCCGACCGATATGGAGCTATGGTGCACAACTCTGGGGATGTACTAACGAAAACAAAAAGAAAGTCATCCAACAATTTCAAAACAAAGTACTAACTAAAAATTGCAACAGCACATAGTGTGAGATTGCTACAGCATTGTAACGAAAAAGAATCCATGTTAACTTCTAGAGATGGACCACCAAGACGATTAAAACCCAGCGATCTTTCAAATTAGCAAATACTCTCACAGTAGTTTTGTAATTTTGTAATTATACGTTTAAGTCATATTCAAGTTGCTTGTTAGTTCTTTCTTATTTGAACTAGTTGTAATGTATAAATGAAATTAAACAAAACAAAAAAAAACTAAGTGTGCTCCAATTTTGCGATCTGGTGTTTTTACTTTCTATCTATTGCTATATGGATGTGTGTCAGTGTGATCAAAATAATTGTACTTCGACTTTCCTGCAAAATTTCAATTATCACTGCGCAGAATTCTCAAAAAACAAGGCAACCGTGTTGACTCTTCCAGTGATGACGGAGAATCGTAAATCAGGTACTGCAATGGAGTGCTGATTTTTTACTTCTTATTTCCCAGAAACACAAACACAAAAATATACAACAATACACAAAGTGTATCTGTAGTAGATACTCGCCCTCGAGCTTAGTGGTATTGTTCTCAGTGATTGCAAGGAGTGACCGGTGTTATGAATTATAGTTCAAATTACATTTTAAATTTATCTGTTTAAACATTTTTGTAAACTATTTATATTATTCACTCATCTCTCTTTATGGTGGATTTGCTACATGCTTAACTAAATTATAAAGCTTTAAATTTTCTTTGTGAAAAAATGTTAGGCTAATTAAATAATTTTAATAGTTTATGTTAGTAGTAAAAGAGAAGTTCGTAGATCGTTGTGACAAAGAGATAAATAGGTAAGCGTTGTGGGCATCCTACTGCTACCTACATTATCTCTACCATATCTAGAGTTCTCGGTTAACTTTTCAGCTAATTGAATTAAATTTTTAAAATATATCACACCCTTCAAAACACAAGTTTATAGTATAAATATATCTATATGTAAAAAATGAATCGCTGTTCGTTAGAACGGATTTATCTTATCTTAGTCTTGAAATGTTCGTGGAGGTCTAGGGAAGGTTTAAAAGGTGAGAAAAAATCGAATAATTGCCGGAAAACCCTAAAAACAGCCCTTTTCTATTCCCCATACAAACGTTTTCTAAATAAAATAAAGAGTCAACTTGAACTTTATTGCCATTCAATAAAGTTCATATTAAATTATAATCACTCACTGCTGTCTAAGCAATTTAGGTGTGTTTCTAACGACAAGGAGTCAATTTGCAATTTATTACCGCTGCACAAAGTTCAAATTCAACCAAATCTATCAAAATAGTCTTCGCGTACGCTTTGGAGGATCTAATGTCGCGTTCCGAAACTAAAAAAAAGTGAATCGCGAAAGTGACAAAATTGCTTAGTCACAAAATGTAATAAATTATTAGTACTACTAATTTTCAATCAATTTGGTAGGCTTCGCGAAACTTAATTTTAGCTAACTTCATACATATACCACATACTTACACACTTATAGTAAGTAAGTTACTTTTTGTCTACACTAGAATTTATCTAGAAACTATAAATAATTTATAAGGCAAAAAAATGTTTGCTAGGTCAGCTAGTTATATACAAATGTTCGTCCTCCTACGAAAGCTAGAACAACTATTTTGTTGCACTTTAAACGTAAATGATTCTTGTTCAAGTGCGCTCTTCACTTTCATTCTTCCCTCTTTCACTATCCCTCTTGCTTCTATATGCATATTATGTGTATGCGTGAAGGCACGTAACTGTACACAAAAAGGTGTACATGGTGCTAACGCGATTTCCTTTGGCGTGGAAGGGGTGTTAAACTAAGAGATCAAAGCAAATAGAAACAGAAAAGGAGCAGAAAGTTTATAATTGTTTGTATTTTATAGCTTGAACATTGGACGTTAAAAAGCGTCCTTTGGTTATTTAAGCCTTTGTGTTTTGTTGGAAGCACTTTTGTTACGTTCGAGACGTTTTGATCACTTCATACTATAATTTAAAGGTGTTGAAGTTGCCATCAATTGAAGCGAATGGAACTAATGAACGCTGAAATATCTAAAAATACATAGAATTGGTTTTATTGTTGATTTATCGAATAGACGTAAGTTCATGATATTCATAGTTATCTTACTTTTATTTATAAGGAATATAAATTACGATTTTTATGAGTCTAAGAAATTTTTACCATAAACTTTGGCTCTGTTTAAAATAAATTATAAATATAGAGAGATGCATTTTATACTTCAACTTTTATTCCTCTTTGATTGATTTCAGTATAATTAATATTCCTACTTAAAAATTTATTAAAATTAATTTATTGCTTAAAGAGTTAGTAAACTTATCTTAAAATTTGTTTTTTGTATGCCAAACGCCCCCATTCAAAATTGCAAATAACAATAATTTTCATTACCGCAGTGGCGTAGCTACAACTTCGGGCGCCCGGGGCCAAGGATATTCTGCCGCCCCCCTTTATCTACCTACCTACAAGTTTCATGAGGTGGTTCGAACAAAAGTGAATTTTTACAAAATACCTTCGATATTAAGTATATAAAATTTAGGAACTAGAAGCCACGCAAATTCTGAAGTCCCAAAATTCAAACAATACGGTTTTTGAGAAAATTGATAGTAAATTTACAAGACATTTTATTAAAAGCCATACAAAAAACCCATTTTCGCCCTATATCTTGTACACTTTTGACACAATTTGCAAGAATTTTTGCCCGAATTGGAGTTTTTAAATACCATTCTGCCGCCCCCCAGACGTTGCGCCCGGGGCGACGGCCCCCTTCGACCCCCCTAGCTACGCCACTGCATTTCCGCTAAATTGTTTCGCTATAACAAAAATATCAAGAACAAGTGAGGAAGACCCAAGTTCGGCCCCAACCGAACATTTTGTACTCTTGCAACGTGCCAAAATCAAAGCCAGTGAAATACCTTAAAGTGCAAACCGTCAACCGATTGATCGGAATCCAAGCAATTATATATATAACGTGTAATCCAAGTAGAGATATTTTTTCCAATAACCTTTTCTTGACAGATCAAATGTGAGCCGTCTCAACCTGTCATGTTATTTTCGTTTAGTAGTGTTTGGTATTTCATAATGGAAAAACTAACGCCGGAATAAAGTTTACATTGACCGTTATCACGCCATGATAACCGCCTATTTGATGCCAGAAATTGAAGCTCGTAGTCTCGGCGATATTTGGTTAAAACAAGGCAGCACTTACCACACATCACATCAATCTATGGACTTATTAAGACAATCGATGAGCATATTGTATTACTTCACGTTTTGGGCCGTTCGATTGGCCACAAAGATCACGTGGCATCACACCGTTAAACTTTTTCCTATGGGGATATGTAAAGTCTAAGCTCCATGCGCACAAATCTGCTTCGATTCAGCCTTTGGAGCAAAACATCACGCGTGTCATTCGCCAGTTAGCAGTCGAAATGCTCAAACGAGTCATCGAAAATTGAACTCTACACATAGACCAACCGAAACGTAGCCGCGACCAACATTTAAAAATGATAATCTTCGAAAAATAAATGCCAAAGCATGTTCTATCGAAAATTTATAAACATTCTCCATTACATTTGAATTTTTTGTGTTTTTTTCTTTAAACAAGTAGGGATCCTAAAAATGGATCACCCTTTATATATATAACTCATTCACTGTCGATCACATATTCGACAAAAGGTTTGTTAGGAAAACGAAACTCATTGTACATATGTACCATTTGGGAGTAGTATCGACCCGAAGATGACATGCTTTAAAAGCATTATTTGAGCAAAGTTCTACCCATTATATATATTTCTTCTTGATTTGTACACTGGAAAATAAAAAAATCAACGAAATTGTGTTATATAGGAAGTAGGCGCAGTTTTAGTCCGACTTCGCCAATTTTTAACTGACAGCAAAATGTCATATACAGAGTTTGGTTTAAATCAGTAGAGTGGGTTCTGAGATATGAGATTTTACCTAAAAGTTGGCGGTGCAACGCCCATTGTCAAATATTAACCCCGAATCCTCTAAAACCCTTCCATGCCATCTCGGGTATAAAATTGTATGCCTCATGCGTATTTAGTTATTGATTGGTCGCACTTTTAGTAGTTTTTAACTATACCCTTATATGGGAGCGGCCACAGTTATCTTCCGCTTTAATCCATTCTTAAAGTGTTTCTTATTGTGGCTTAGGTGGTTTAGAAAACATGTATATTAAGACAGTTAGAGGGAAGGGCCACGACAATGTTTTCCAAAATTTTGATCTCACGGGTGGCCCTTATTACTGCTATGCCATGTTCCAAATTACAGTTCTACATAATAATTTAGTGCTTAGTTGTGGCACTGTATAGATTTTCGCTTGTCTAGATTAGTTTTAGATGGTGCAAACTAGCGTTAGGTTAACAGAATTATTATATTCTGTAGCAACATGTTGCAAGAGTATAAAATTATTTACTTCGGTAGCATCGACACTATAATACTGTTCACAAATACAAAAGATTCCACACAAAAACTTGATTTTAATCGGTCAGTTTGAATGGCAGCTATATACTATAATTGTCCAATCTGAATATTTTCTAATGACGCTTTAATACCAATGTTTGGCAAATTTTTTGTATCTTGTACCCTTTGAGTATTGCACACATTGTACCTGTTCATGGTACATATAAACAATCCAATAACACATTTGCCTTTGCATGAAAATTCTCCTTGGCTTAGTTTTAACTAACACGACTGCGAATATTGGAATATTTATCGTTCTTACACATTATTTCGGATCTTAAATTTTTCACATCACATTGAAACACAGTTAACATACATATGTCAAGTGTTCTCATTTCAACTTATTGTTACAGTCAAAGTTGTTGCCTATTCCAAATTGCTATTGTGTCAAAAAATAATAAATGGCTGCAATTTTCAAAAGTCAACACGAAGTGCAAACAAAGTGTCAAAAAGTTAATGAGCAGAAATTAATTGCCGCCATTTTAAGGATTGCATTGACGAACGTAGAACATCAAGTGCTAACATTAAACAATCAGCAGACAAAGGTCAGCGAAGTCAACAACGACAATTAAAATCAACGGGTTGTTAGTTTCACAAAAAACGTTTGTAACATAATAGAGATCGAGTAATTGGCCACCGGCACCAATGTGAATCAATAGTCGTCAGCATTCTAAATACTTAAGCTGTACGACAATGTGGTAAGTTTGTGTATTTATGGTATATACCTATAAAAGTTAATACAGTGTTAAGCTGCATTATTTTTAAAACTCAAAAATTCATTAAATATCTTCAAAGTGTTTGTATACTCGTACACATATATAAACGTACAAATATTTGGTAATTAATTGCCCCAAAGAAATTGTTCCCAAGAAACACGTGAGTTCGCAATGAAGTTAGTTGCAAGTCTTAAAGAAAAGTAAAGTAATAAATCTTCCACTATTGTTAATTGCAATTGAGTTTGCATGAGTTTAAAACTTGATAAATAGTCTTTGCTGATGAGAAATTTTTGATTTTCTGAGCTTTTTAATAGTTAAGAAAACAACGATACGGTACAGTGAACTTAATTAATAATTATTAATTAGTATGGTAGAATTTCATTGATGCAATGATCCAACAGCAGCAATTTTAGCGATTAGCAAACCCGTCATGGTAAAAATGTGCTTCATTGCGTATTTTGCTCAAAAAATTAGAATCTTTTTGTTTAAGAAATTTGAAATATTGTTCAATAACGAAGACATGTTGTTTTAACCTGTAACGCTCCATTTTTACTAAGAAACTAATTAGGATAATAGAAGATTATTACATGTAAAACATATCCTATTTAAGTTGATGCGGAGCTTACATACAGCAAGTACTTCTGTATTTGGAAAAGGTGTTTCTACGTTAATGGCTTGAGGACTTGTGACGTACAAATACTTTGTTTTTCAAATAATCGTGCAGAATGAAGGTAGTGTGAGCCATGCATGATGACTTTGTGGCCATATTTTGGACATAAAGAAAGTTATTGTTCGATAAATAATATTATGTAAATATTTTGGTCAAGAATTCAAAAAAATTCTAGCTGTAAACATTGACTGATTTGTTTTCGGGAGTGTTTGAATAGTCGTATCGACGAAGGTGATCACATGGTTTAATAACTCTGGTTATGATGTTGTTAACACTGTGTTTTTACTCAAAAATCACAAAACCTGCCTGTGATTCATGACTAACATACAGTATTCATTTTAACCATCACTGTCGCTTACTTAGCTGCCCAACAATATGTATGAATATATATACCTAAACTCATACATACTCTTACTGTATGTACTATATATTTATTTCTATGTAACCTGCAGTGAACTGTGTATAAAGCTTGGAATTTGAGAAGCATAAGGTCAATTAAACCCATATTGACTGCTAATATGTTCAGAAAAATATGTTTAAATTTGGATTAAATGTGATGCTCTGTCTTATTCAGAAATTAATGACTCGATGAAGATGTATGCCTATAATCAGAACGATCGGAATCAAGTGTTTATATGGAAAACTTATTGGTTCGAGAAGATATCTTCAATTGATATTTCTCTTCAGTAAGATATATTATTTTATTACGGAAAGTTATACCATCCAACAACGAGTCGAAATTATTAAAATTGACTACCGAAATCTGTAGTCAGCGGCCTCAATTTTCAGAGCGCTACTTCCAATTTATGGTCATTATAATCATCCTGTCATATCAACAATTGAGCATCTAGTGGAAAAACTTGAATACACAGGCACAGTACAAAATCTTGCCGTGTCAGTGAGACAAAGAACTGCCCTTAGTGTCGAGAATATTGCTGCCACTCGCTCATCAATTGAGGAAGACCCAAATCGGTCTCTCACATATCGATTTCAAGCGTTAGGCATCGCTTAATCGCTACGGCTCAATGATAACCGAATAATTTTGGCTCGAATTGGATGATATAGATTTGAACAATATGTGGTTCCAACAAGATGGAACCACAAGTCACACAGCGAATTTCACAATAGGTTTATTGAAAACCAAATTTGGTGAACGTGTTATCCCACGAAATGGCCCAGCCATTTGACTCCTCGGTCGTGTGATTTGACGCCGTTAGACTATTTCCTCTGGAGCTACGTCAAGTCTATGGTCTATGCCAACACGCCAGCGACGAATGATGAACTTCGTACGAAGATCAAATGTGAAATTGCAGCAGAATCGGCCGATTTATGCTTAAAAACCGTCGAAAATTAAGTTCAGCGTCTGGACTTCTGCAAGCGTACCCATGGTAGTCATGCAAAAGAAATCGAGTTCCATACATAATGGCATCGAATGTATTTTCACGGAAATAAAGAACTTCATTGATGTCACAAAACGTTTTTGTTTTATTGTATTTGTAACGCTCTTGTTGAAAACCCCGTTATATGACAATATGCAATCTTTAAAGAAATTTTAAAGATTGAATTACTTTGATAGCGTCATATAAACGTTGCGGCACTTGAAGATGCCATTTCGCAATTGCAATTCCTATTTAGCAAAATTTAATTGGGACACATTGTAGCTGACACATACAAGCTCAATTGCTTCAATTTAGCAGTATTGCAAATTTAATTTCAAATCGTACTGTTTTGTAAACCACATTACGTTATGTCAATCAGTGTGTGAGGGTACTGGAAATGAAGGCTTCGTTATCAAAAGCGTAGTATCGCGAAAAATGTGATGGCTTGTGGTTAAATTACAACAATGCTTCTTGACTGGTCAACTTGATATTTTTAGAATATCACACCTATTGACTCTACTTATGAAAGTTTTTATTCCGATATCTTCATTGGTCATATGTTAAAAAGGCTTGGTAGATCGGAAACTCAATAAACATAAATAGTAAATTCGAAAATCACTGACCAACTTCAAATTTAAACCAACGGAATGCAATGGTCCACTTAAAATTTACTGCATTCATTGTAAATGAAAATTCCGCATGATGGAGTGGTTCAAAAAGTAATGCCAGTTGGTTATTCCAGCTTAGTCAAGTTTCTAACTTGTACTTAAAACTAATTAGGCGTATACGGTTTCGGTCTAGGGACCCAATTGTTGTTAGATGCTACGAGGTGTGCTCAAAAACTAACGAGAATTTTCGTCCTTAGCTCTTACAGCGATGCGGTTTGAGGTCATCAGTGCTTGTAAAACGACGGCTTTGTAGGTCTCTCTTTATTATTGGATATAGAAAAATGTTATAGCTCCGTATAACTGGAGAAAAGATCTTAGCCTACATCCATAAAAGATTAAATTGACACCAGGACTGAAGCCGCTTGACCACCAGAATCGTCGAATTTTCGTGAATTGGGCTGAGAACAACTTGAAAATGATCCGGATTTTTATCGAAAAGTCATCTTAAACGATCAAGCTCATTTCTGGCTGAGAGCTTCGTTAATAAGCAAAATATGCTTTATTGGAAAGGCAGCAATCTACTCGCACTCAACGAGTCACCAATGCATACAGAAAAAAATAAGGTTTGGTGCGGACCGGCACGTTATTATGAATGAGAGTCGCTACCGCTCAATGATAACATAATATATATATACAATATGTGGTTCCAACACGACGGCTCCAGAAGCCATTCAGCGAATACCACAATCGATTTCTTAAAAACAAAGTTTAGTTAACGGGTTATCTTACGAAATGACCCAGTCCCATCGTCAAAAATTCGTAAATTGGGTTCAGAGTCTGGAGTTTTCCGGGAATAAAAAATTTCATTGGTATACCAAACCGTGTTTAATTGATGGTAGAAATGCAGTTTGCTACGCTGACGTAATAGTGTTCTGAGGTTCTGAGTTATTTAGTCTTTTAGATTTATCGCCTCTATCAAATGCGGTTTAATGCTTTTGAAAAAAGACAATGGATATTGTAGTAGTCGCATTACACCTGCATGAACAAATATGCTTACACTTCTATTGGTACATAAATATACTCGTATATTTCGTATATTGTGTCATGTATGTTATCAAAAATATTTTTCTTTGACCAAATTTTATAAATTTCTACAAATCTTTGATTGTTCTTTCTCTCAAATTAAGCGCTTATTGCCGACCATTAATTATGTCAGTCAGTGTATGAGATATCATAATAAATTAATGTAAAAATTATTTTAATAGCCTAATAAGGGTTCGTATTGAAAACGAAAGTATGCGAACCATAACGATTCTTAATACCGAATCATTGATTCAATTTCTCCACTTAATGTTTTTCTGAAACTATATTTGCCGGGAAAAATAGTCATGATTGGAATTTTTTCTAACATTTTGCACGAAGCAGAACAGTGCTGATACTTAATGGATATATCCGATAGATACGATAACGACTATTTAATATGTGTAACATATAGTGATAGTCAAAATTGTTTACGTATTTATGAACTCAATAGGTCCGGATATATTTATAACCTTGTACCATGTTGCTACAGAGTATAATAGTTTTGTTCACCTAAAGGTTGTTTCTATCGCCTGAAACTAACCGATATAGATATAGGGTTGTATATAGTATATTATAGATATAGAGATATCATAATAAAACTTGGTAGACGTATTCCTTGGGGTACGAGTTCGTGGATGAGAGCTATCAGACTACTGCCACGCCAAAAAGCGCTATTAAGGGAAAACCTATAAAACGCCATATCTATGCACTAATTATCGATATAGCGGGTATGGACGATATTATTTCTAAGTGACATTTCGACCACTTTTAATATGTCATGATCTGTAATTTTTTTATTGTATTCAGTATTCAGTAATGTTTACAATTTCATCATTGAAAGATATACGCAAGAACTACATTTAAAAATTATTCGATTTTATTATGAAAATAATCAGTCTCCAATTGGAATTTTTCGTGTGCTTTTGCCGTTTTATTGTCATAATAATTGTCCACCTATGCCCGCTGTTCGTAGAATTGTCGAAAATTTCGAGCGTACATTTTCTTTGCATAATATTCAAGTGCCAATAAGATAAAGAACCACTCGAAGTAATGAAAGTATTGGAATATAAAATATTACATAACAAAGCACAACCTGTCAGACGGGTAAATAAACAAAACTTTCGATTCTGGTGCGAAGAAAATCCACAAATTATTCCTGAACAACCATTACGTTCATTTAAGTTTGGTGTGTTTGTTGGTCTAGTGGATTCTTCGGTCTGCAATTAAATTTAGTTGATCTTTACAACATCTTGTTCTAATAAGACGGGTTACGTGCCACACAGCACCAGACTCTCGTCAATATTATGCAGTCATTATTGAACGTGCTGTTCCTGACATTCGACTTAATTTCCTTACATTTCCAAAAAACATTATATTTTGTTCTTTTTTATTTAAATAAACTTTTGAATAAAAGGGATATGTTCACTAAATATGCCTATGCCATGACAATTAGTAAGTGCGGAATTACTGAAAATATGCCGTTACTTTTCAGAGAATATTTGCAAATGTTGACAAAGGCATGTGATCAATTAGTTGACTTTGTGAAGTAATTGTTTACAACTCTGGAATTAATGCTTGACGTCGACAAGGCAAGGAGTGCTGCCTGGCTCTCCGTGTTTATAGTAGCTTTCCATGTTCTCCCGTAGTTATTAAATAGAATTCTACAGACCTCTATACTTAGTATTTCCGCTTGGAAGATGCTGGCTGAGTTTGGTAGACGAATAGAATCATCAAGATTATAGGAGAGTGACTATTCCAGTCTAACTACTGCGCCCAGACCCAAATATCACTCTTTTAAATTCTATCTAATTATTTCACTGTAGAGTTTTTCTATTAAGCACGAATGCGCGCTAGGAACATGAGTTTGCAAAAATAGTGACATTAATAAATATTATTTATTACCCATTAATGGCTGAAATCGGACTACAATTTTTAATGTCCTCCGATACAGAATATGAGTATCTTAGACATCGACTTAAGTCTCATATCTCTTAATAATATTTGCGATTCTCTTGTTGGCTGACTGACCGATCAAAAATAGGTTTTGAAAACATTTTTATTTGAGAATTTATTTTTACGAAATTTGACATTAATGTATTGTTTTTTTTTCATGAGAACATAATAATTTTTGAAATAAATTTAAAAGTTATTGAGAAGTATATTCATGTTTTATCTTGGATAACTTTTATCTTTTAAATTAAAAGAAATTTTTAAACAACTGAAAACCATACGATCTATCAGACTTGGGAGATATCAAATATGTCAAGTAATTTTATTGTCACCTAACAAAAATTATCGAATATTCGTGACATTTTGGAGTTACAGTAAAACGCATTATTTCATAATCGGGGAAAATCGGTAAACTAGTGAATTTACCGCTAGATATGCTAGGACTAATTTACCGTAACACCAACCGTTCAACCATTGCTTATTATTTACGGGATATTCTAATTTCAGAAACATATATTTCACCAAAAACCCGAAGTCCAATTTTTTCATTACTCAATGAGTTTTTCTCAGCAGTTTTTCTGTTTCGTCACTCTTACGTCTTTATAATATTCGACAAGTAACTTACTTCTGGATTTTCGCATATGAAGACTAACAACTCTATATTCGGCTATTAGAATTCAGTATGATTGTATTTGAAGATGTATGTTATAGTACCTACATTATTTACAAATGATATGAGATATATATTATACTTTTTCACACTTTATTATCACTTTATTGTTAAGTTTTCGGTTTAAAACAGCTTTGCAAACTTAATGTCATTAAAGTTTCCACCAATTTGGCGCTTTGGTCGTTAAACATAAGCACTTTCATAAAAATATACATACATACATAACTCAGCTCTCGTAACCTCTTTCTTTACTAACATTCTGCTTATGGCTTGGATATCTTACAAAGATGTGCGAAAAAGCTCTTGTGGAGAAATCTGATTATTTATACTATCTGTCATTTATTTGAAATTAAATCACCAACAATCTTGTAATATAAATGTCCTCTAGGGATATTTTAGACAATTTGCTTGTCAGTATAAATTGCTTAATTAAAGCGTTCAAAAATTATCCAAGCCACAATGAAGCTTAAGTATTGTTCTGGAGAATTTACTATGTTATAAACTACTAATAAGTATGCAGCCTGTGGGGTTAAACTTTACTTATTTTATGATACATATGTAAATTAGGCGCTTAGTCTTATCTAACGAGCTAATAGCGTGCTTTTAGCTATCACCTATACTTTGATCGAAAAGGCTTTCGTATAATTATAGAATTCTGATTTCATTATCTTGAAAATAATGTAAATTAGCAAATAAAGAATTTAGTTAGACAAGAGTAAATTCTACTCATACTGCTTGTTATGTCAAAGGTCCCAAATATCCTTAAAGCATATAAAGTTTATATAAACTAAATATTAATATAAATGCCACTAGGAGCAGGGAACGGTCATATTGAAGAAGATCGTATATTAATTAAAGTCAAAAAAGTGAAGAAGGCTAAGCTCTTGCGTAACAGAACATTTTACTCACAATTTTCAAGGCCGGAAGTTCGATAATCTTTCTATTAGGTATATGGGAGCTAAGCAAAGTAAATATTAACCCGATTCAACTAATTTTAGACACAAATTGGCAGGTATTATGGGCAAAAAGTCCGCCATACGCACCAAGGTTTTTATATTTGTCATGTGGGTTGTTGAAAAGTTATAGTCCAATTGCGACAATTGATGCCCATCATCCATTTTTCAAATCGTCTGTTTTAAAGCCCCTTATCTTGGGTGGAAGATTTAATATCTCTGTCTCTGATTTGTCGCGCTTTTATTAGTTTTTAAAAAACCTGATATATGGGGAGTGGGGGGGTTATCAACCGCTTTCATCTATTTTCACATTGTTGATAGGGGTT
Source organism: Bactrocera neohumeralis (assembly GCF_024586455.1). Classification (NCBI taxonomy): domain Eukaryota; kingdom Metazoa; phylum Arthropoda; class Insecta; order Diptera; family Tephritidae; genus Bactrocera; species Bactrocera neohumeralis. The sequence continues at coordinate 43,187,706 of NC_065923.1, read as the reverse complement.
TTTAGGGCCTTAATTACAGTTTAATATTTTAATTTAGTGCTTGGTACATATTGGCCTTTTTATATACTCATGTGTACTGATTTGACTATATTTTATAAAACAAACTTTAGATTAGTTATGTATCTAATATACAAAATTCTCGTGTCCCGGTGTACGTTATTGAACTCCTCTGAAACCGCTCGACAGATTTTCGTGAATCTTAGCGTGCATATCGGCTAGGGTGGAGAATCGGACAACATCTATTTTTCATCCTCCTAAATGTAATTACCAAAAAATAACATTTTTCCATACAAGTTTTTTTTTCAATTTTTGTTTGTTTTGTTTTTCAATATTTTTATTTGTCAAATATTTGAATCATTCAATTTCGGTCGCATGCTTTTTTTATTCCGGCTGTTCAAAAGAAAACTTATTGGAAATTATTCAGTGAAAACGTTATGTTTCAC
>NC_065923.1:43168307-43187163 GCF_024586455.1 Bactrocera neohumeralis | reverse complement strand
AATTTTAAAAACAATAAAAATGGAGAATAAGTAAGTTAACGCAAAAGTGCCGAAGTTGTTTTTAGTTTCAATCGTCACTTAAAATGAAGAGAAATAAACCGTCCATCAATTCAAAATTGAGTTTTCAATCGACTACGAATAACTGCTCAATATCAAATTTGGACGATAGTTTTGCTTTTTGATTTATTGGGCACACAATTCTGCTCAGCTGAATTTATTACATGTTAATGCCGACAATCAATAAATCGCTGTGATTATTTCCGTTTTCTCAACTGGCTCCGGCGAAATTTCTGCGGCGCAGTAAAGAATGTGGCAAAAATACAATTAATTATTTTCACTTGGTGGTTTTGTTTTGTTTGCTTGAAGTTACTGTTTTTATGTCGCAGCAGAAAGCACTTGATCTATCCAAGACTTATTATGATTTTTAAATACTAAGAGAATGGAAAGAAAAAGTCAAAGAGTTTCTTAATCATTTCGTGTCATTTAAAGTTCGTATGTATAGTACGTAAACTAAGTTATTTATTATATGATCATTTATTCTTTGAACTCTAAAAACTAAATAATAATAATTGCAATAATTCTTCGCAATTGAAGGCAGATGTAGTTAGTCGCAATAATGTGCTCAATTGTTGGCGCGATTGCAGAACATTTTCAATTAAACAAAAAATATAATATCAAAAGCGCAATTTATTACAAAGCTAAAAAATATACGCACCCTCATATATGCGACAATGAATATGCATTTGAATGTCCAAACAATTACACGCAAGCTACCGGCTTTGGAAGCAACGCGAGCATTTGAGCTAAATTTATGCTAGTTGCGGTCATAAAGCGCTATATTTCACGTTATTTGCCAAATGCAGCTCTTTATACGCTAAAATATTGTACCTGTATTGTAGGGTAAAACTGCATATTATGTTTGTTTCTGGTAAAGCCAGTTAATCATACTTACAGGAAAAACTTATTTTCATGTCAAAAAGTTTAAATGGAAAAGGAAATGCGTTTACCGCCACAAACATACCTATCGTACATAATAATGGGTGATCTAAGAAGTGGTACCTTTTTCAATAACCTTTTTTTAAGACAACATGTGAATAATGTTTTTGTAAAGAATGCTCGCGTCTCGCTCAACTTAAGGTCAACATAATTGGCCTACTAAGCGTACTATTCCCAACACCATCACCCATCTTCAGACCGGCATTCATTTTTGGAAAATATTCGATCCAAGAGACCCACAACCAACACACAGTGACTCGGACTGACGTATGAAACGGCTTGGCACGTTTTACGTCGAGATCTTAAATTGAAAGCGTACAAAACACAACTAATGCAATAATTGAAGTCGCTCGACATCGACATCGCTCCATGTGTTCTTGAAAAGTTCCATGAAGACCCGCAGTTTTCGAGCCAAAACTAACCTAAAACTAATCCACATATTGTTATACAGTAGCAACATCGAGATAGATATAGAATAATAAAACAGTGAAAATAAAATCGATTAAAATCGCTAGAGACCAGTATTGCAGAATTTTCTGATACTATGTAAGCATGCATGAAATTGTGTAATATCGGTGACCACTCCCAAAATAGTAGAAAGGTAGGAGAGCTGCCCACATGAAAGCAATAAGTGTTGAATGCGCTATTTTGATATCTCGTTTCATCGTTACACTCAAACCATTTGGTACTCTTGATATCCGTCCCTTATGATTTTTGTCAAGGTTTGGTGCCTGATGGGTTCCTCGCGTTTGCTATTTCTATTTCTTGGTTCTATTTTTATGCTACTTGGGTCGTATCGGTTTTGTTATCTTGCATAATGTTATTGATTCGTTTACAGAAACCCCTAGCTTTGCCAACTAGTCTGTTTTTTCATTTTAATGTTCCTGTGACCGGGAACCCAAATTATGCATGAGTCAAGTTGACTTGCCAGTAAGCCTAAAGTTTTCCGGCAATTGTTTACTACTCTGGAATTAATGCTTGGCGTCGACAAGGCAAGGATTGCTGCCTGGCTCTCCGTGTTTATAGTAGCTTTCCATGTTCTCCCGTAGTTATTAAATTATTCTACAGACCTCTATGCTTAGTACTTCCGCTTGGAAGATGCTGGCTGAGTTTGGTAGACGAATAGAATTATCAAGATTATAGGAGTATACACCTGCTCCTACTCCGCAATTAATTTTGGACCCGTCAGTATAAATGAGTATAGTATTTTCCTTTCCTATTAACCCTCTTCTCCATACACATCTATGTAGTATCCTCACCCGAGAGTGACTATTCCAGTCTAACTACTGCGCCCAGACCCAAATATCACACTTTTAAATTCTATCTAATTATTTCACTGTAGAGTGTTTATATTAAGCACGAATGCGCGCATAGGAACAAGAGTTTGCAAAAATAGTGACATTAATAAATATTATTTATTACTCATTAATGGCTGAAATCGGACTACAATTTTTAATGGCCTCCGATACAGAATATGAGGATCTCAGACATCGACTTAGGTCTCATATCTCTTAATAATATTTGCGATTCTCTTGTTGGCTGACCGACCGATCAAAAATAGGTTTTGAAAACATTTTTATTTGACAATTTATTTTTACGAAATTTGACATTAATGTATTGTTCTTTTTTCATGAGAACATAATAATTTTTGAAATAAATTTAAAAGTTATTGAGAAGTATATTCATGTTTTATCATTGATAACTTTATATCTTTTAAATTAAAAAGAAATTTTTAAACAACTGAAAACCATACGATCTATCAGACTTGGGAGATATCAAATACGTCAAGTTATTTTATTGTCACCTAACAAAAATTATCGAATATTTGTGACTTTTTGGAGTTACAGTAAAACGCATTATTTCATAATCGGGGAAAATCGGTAAACTAGTGAATTTACCGCTAGATATGCTAGGACTAATTTACCGTAACACCAACCGTTCAACCATTGCTTATTATTTACGGGATATTCTAATTTCAGAAACATATGTTTCACCAAAAACCCGAAGTCCAATTTTTTCATTGCTCAATGAGTTTTTCTCAGCAGTTTTTCTGTTTCGTCACTCTTACGTCTTTATAATATTCGACAAGTAACTTACTTCTGGATTTTCGCATATGAAGACTAACAACTTTATATTCGGCTATTAGAATTCAGTATGATTGTATTTGAAGATGTATTTTATATTATTTATATTATTTACAAATATTATATGAGATATATACTTTTTCACACTTTATTATCACTTTATTGTGAAGTTTTCGATTTAAAACAGCTTGGCAAACTTAATGTCATTAAAGTTTCCACCAATTTGGCGCTTCGGTCGTTAAACATAAGCACTTTCATAACAATATACATACATAATTCAGCTCTCGTAACCTCTTTCTTAACTAACATTCTGCTTATGGCTTGGATATCTTACAAAGATGTGCGAAAAAGCTCCTGTAGAGAAATCTGATTATTTACACTATCTGTCATTTATTGGAAATTAAATCACCAACAATCTTGTAATATAAATGTCCTCTAGGAATATTTTAGACAATTTACGTGTCAGTATAAATTGCTTAATTAAAGCGTTCAAAAATTATCCAAGCCACAATGAAGCTTAAGTATTGTTCTGGAGAATTTATAAACTACTAATAAGTATGCAGCCTATGGGGTTACACTTGACTTATTTAATGATAGATATGTAAATTAAGCGCTTAGTCTTATCTAACGAGCTAATAGCGTGCTTTTAGTTATCACCTACATATACTTTGAACGAAAAGGCTTTCGTATAATTATAGAATTCTGATTTCATTATCTTGAAAATAATGTAAATTAGCAAATAAAGAGTTTAGTTAGACAAGAGTAAATTCTATTCATACTGCTTGTTATGTCAAAGGTCCCAAATATCCTTAAAGCATATAAAGTTTATATAAACTAAATATTAATATAAATGCCACTAGGAGCAGGGAACGGTCATATTGAAGAAGATCGTATATTAATTAAAGTCAAAAAAGTAAAGAAGGCTAAGCTCTTGCGTAACGGAACATTTTACTCACAATTTTCAAGGCCGGAAGTTCGATAATCTTTTTATTAAGCAAAGTAAATATTGACCCGATTCAACTAATTTTGGACACAAATTGACTGGTATTTTGGGCAAAAAGTCCGCCATACGCACCAAGGTTTTTATATTTGTCATGTGGGTTGTTGAAAAGTTATAGTCCAATTGCGACAATTGATGCCCATCATCCATTTTTCAAATCGTCTGTTTTAAAGCCCCTTATCTTGGGTGGAAGATTGAATATCTCTGGCGCATTAATCTATTGATTTGTCGCGCTTATATTAGTTTTTAAAAAACCCTGATATATGGGGAGTGGGGAGTTATCAACCGCTTTCATCTATTTTCACAGTTTAGGGGTTTTTAGGGCCTTAATTACAGTTTAATATTTTAATTTAGTGCTTGGTGCATATTGGCCTTTTTATATACTCATGTGTACTGATTTGACTATATTTTATTAAAACAAACTTTAGATTAGTTATGTATCTAATATACAAAATTCTCGTGTCCCGGTGTACGTTATTGAACTCTTCTGAAACCGTTCGACCGATTTTCGTGAATCTTAGCGTGCATATCGGCTAGGGTGGAGAATCGGACAACATCTATTTCTCATCCTCCTACATGTTAAGGGAAATTGGAAATTGGAAAAATTCCTAAAAAGTAACATTTTTCCACAAATTTTTTCTTCAATTTTTGTTTGTTTCGGTTTTTCAATATTTTTATTTGTCAAATATTTGAATCATTCAATTTCGGTCGCATGATTTTTTTATTCCCGCTGTTCAAAAGAAAAATTATTCAGTGAAAACGTTATGTTTCACATAAAGTGATCAATTACAGATTGAAATTTCTTACGAAGCCACGAAGAGGTCGCGCTAATATCGGTCGGCGTTCCTTTTGCCATCAACGTATGGCAGCCCAAGACACATGAACGACTACTCCCAGGATGCGATGACATACATGTGGAATTATGGAACGCGGTCAATCAGCAAGCGATCGTCAAGATGTCACACAATAAATGCACGAAAACCCGTCGAACTCCGTTTCGTTATTGAGTTCCTCTGAAACCGCTCTTCAAATCGATTTTCGTGAATCTTAGCGTGCATATCGGCTAAGGTGGAGAATCGGACAACATCTATTTTTCATCATCCTAAATGTTAAGGGTGGTACCCCCAAACATTTTTTTAACTTTTCCGCGAAGAAAATTAAACATTTTCCATACAAAATCGGAAAAAGTTATTGGTTGTTAAAGTTATTGAACCCGCTTATAACTTTTGAACGGATCAAGCGATTCAACCCTACCCAACGGCATTTCAAAGAGTTTCACTTAACTTAGATTTTCTATTTTTAGCCGATTCGGATCGCTAGATTTCGAGAAAACTCAAAAAAAAACAGCAAAAAAAAAATTTTTCAAAAAGTGGCGTTTTTGGGAATAACTTCTTAACGGCTATATCGATCAATTCCATAAACAATCGATGAGCACTCAACCTCGCAAACCGGATCAAAATCGATCAATTTTCTGCGAGAAATCGTTGACGAAAGAAATCGCAAAAATAGATTTTTTGAAATAACTGAAACGACTCTACCGATTGATTCTGGAGACTAATCTGCTGACTCTGGAAAAATCACGTTATGGCCGAAAACGTGTCAAAATCGGTTGATTTGTTCGTGAGTACAATAAGTACTGATAAATTCTATTTTGTAGTACAATAAATTCTTATTCATAGTTCATAATTTCAAGTTCCATTAATTATGAGAGTAGGGATGAGGACGATTCCGGTCTCCTGTCTTACTCACTATACATTTTTCAGTCATTTTTTTTTGGTTTTATTTAGTGATATATCATGTAAATAAACACGTGTTGTAAGCTCCCGTCAACAACGGCCACTATCGTACCTGTATATATTGTTCTTAACTATTTTTTGAAATAGTTTGAAAACAAAACGAAAAAGTGTAGGTGATTAATAAATAAACCGGTTTTATTATTGTAGAAGGTAAGTCAAATAATAAGCATATTAATACCATATTATGTCACTGTTTTTCATCAATACACTGATAGAAGGATTTATTACCTATTAATAATTTAATTATTGCCAGTCAGCAATGCCAAAAAAGCAAATTTTCAATTTGAGTCGTCGGACGACCATTTCTAGAGCCATGCGAGATAAGAGCACGAAGATCAAGCGACCAAGTTCAAGAAAATAATGCAGATACGCGTGTGAGAGTGAGGCAGTTACGTGAATCACAATCACAAGAGACACGAGATAGAAACCGGGTCAACAGAACAATTAGAACGAAGAGAAAACTCGCAGATTCATAGTCGACAGACGTAGAGGAATTGACCAACAACGCCAATAAGTTTATCGAGCATTAACATCAAATTCATTTCTTCGACTAGCATTGCAGTACGAGCCTGATGTTGAATATTACGCTCATTTCAAAGTGGTTATTGGTACTTTGGAAAAGGAATGCTCGCATTGTCATGCACCTTAAATTTAAAAATGAATCAGTTGGGATGTGTTGCTCATCAGGAAAAGTACAACGGAAACACCACCTGAACCATTGCACGGTTTACTTATCGGTACAGATCCAGATTCTAGCCTGTTCCTGAAGTCAATTCGCACATTTAATTCATGTTTTCAAATGACATCGTTTGGTGCAACAGAAATAGTTAATAATATTGCTGCAAACGGTCAACAATTTAATTCAACGTTCAAAATCAAAGGCCAAGTATATCACAAAGTGGGCTCATTGCTGCCAATGTCAAACGAATCTGATAAATTTTTACAAATCTACTTCATGGGTGGCGAGAACTCGAACGTGCACTCGCCAATCGCGTGGATGCGTTGCGACTACCATAATCTCAATTCAGCTTTTGCCAGGCGTATCGTCAGCGAGCTGGACGCTCTGTTAAATGAGCAAAATGAATTCATTAAAGTTATTCAAATCACACATGCCCAAGCTACAAAGTGACAATCACGCAATTGTCATCAACCCTGATAGAACACCAGCTGGAGAGCATATACGTAGATTTAACGCACCTGTTGACGTTGCTGGAATCATGGTTGGCGACCGTACATCTACGCGACAAATTGTGATTCGAAGAAGAAATAATTATCTTCAGTTCATCAGTGATACCCATCGTTCATATGACGCTCTCCAATATCCACTAATTTTCTGGAAGGGACAAGACGGATATTGCGTAAATATTAAACAACGAGATCAGGTAACAGGTAATTCTTTTATAATTAAGAACATAATTATTTGCTTATTAAAGAATTCAATTAATTTAAATATATATTATTACAGGAGCTGAAACAAATAAGAACGTTAGCTCAAAGGATTTTTATTCATATCATTTGATGATTAGACGCGGTCGAGAAAACATCATTTTACGATGTCGTATGCTTTGTGAAGATAGAAAGTGAAAGACTACGATACTTGCGATATAATCAACAGAAGCTGCGTACGGAAGAATATATTCACTTACGAAATGCTGGTGTACGTAGGTAGTCCACGTCACATGCAAGAATACATTCAGGATGCCATGACTTTCGTGCGTGAATATGCACGACCGTTTCTTTTCATCGCTTTTACATGTAATCCACAATGGCAGGAAATTACATCGTTGCTATTACCAGGACAAAATGCACGTGTGTTTAAACAAAAATTAAAGTCTTTAATCAACTTTATTACAAAATTGCATGTATTTGGCTCCACACGTTGTTGGATGTATTCAGTTGAGTGGCAAAAGCGTGGATTACCTCATGCTCACATTTTAATTTGGTTGGTCGACAAAATACGTGCTGAAAACATCGACAGTTTGATTTCTGCAGAGATTCCAGATCCGTCTACTGATCAATTACTGTTTGATATTGTTACTGCAAACATGATTCATGGTCCGTGCGGAAATCTGAATCGTTCATCACCTTGCATGGTAGACGGAAAATGTACAAAGCGTTTTCCTAAAGATTTTACTAACGATACGGTCACACATGTTGACGGATATCCAATATATCGTCGAAGAAGTACCGAAAATGGCGGACAATCTTTCATTAAAACTATCAGCAACGCAGACATCGACATTGACAATCGTTGGGTGGTACCATATTCACCTCTGCTGAGCAAAACATTCAATGCTCATATTAATGTTGAGTCATGCAGTTCGGTGAAGAGTATCAAATATATTTGCAAATATGTGAATAAAGGGAGTGATATGGCTGTATTTAGAATTGAAAATACTAATGTACATTCTCCTCCGTTGAATCAAAATGATGAAATTACGAATTACCAAATTGGCCGATATGTCAGTTCCAATGAAGCTGTCTGGCGTATTTTCGGTTTCCCAATTCATGAACGGGATCCAGCAGTTATCCATTTAGCTGTCCACCTTGAAAACGGCCAGCGCGTATATTTTACGAACGATACAGTGCTTGATCGTGCTATAAATCCACCAAAAACTACGCTGACCGAATTTTTTGAACTGTGCAATCGTGCGGATGCTTTTGGTGCCTTCGCACAAACACTTCTCTACTCTGAAGTTCCACGGTATTTTACATGGGCTCAAAAAAGGAAATGGATACCCCGCAAGCAAGGGACACCAGTTGATGCGCACCCAGGTTTATTTAAATCAAATACTTTGGGTCGTGTATATACAGTCAATCCAAGGCAGACTGAGTGCTTTTACCTGCGACTATTGTTGGTTAATGTCACCGGGCCATTGTCATTTCAAGATATACGTAAGGTAGATGGACAACAGTATCCTACGTATAAAGATGCATGCCTTGCTCTAGGGTTGCTAGAAGACGACAATCACTGAGACAGTACGCTTTGCTGAAGCAACATTAAACTGCATAGGATCATAAATTCGTCAACTATTTGCTATAGTACTGACTACATGTTTCCCGGCCCGAGCACAAATGTTGTGGGATAATCACAAAGATTCAATGACTGATGATATATTGTATCGACATCGTACAAGGTGCAATGATCTAACGATATCATTCAGTGATGCAATGTACAATGAAGCACTGATTGCTATCGAGGATCTTTGCATTGCTATTCCGAATTTGCCAACCAGTCATTTCGGTATGAGCTCACCGAATCGAAGTGCATCTGATTTACTCAACACAGATATCAATCGTGAACTACAGTACGATACTGTAGAAATGACGAACAAAAAATTTTTTACGACCGCATCATGCTGGCAGTTTCGGCAGGACAAGGAGGATTTTTTTTTTTGGATGCACCAGGTGGAACTGGCAAAACATTCCTTATTTCGTTACTTCTGGCCGAGATACGATCCAAAAATGACATCGCATTGGCCGTTGCATCTTCTGGCATTGCAGCAACTTTATTAGATGGAGGCAGAACAGCTCATTCAGCATTTAAGCTGCCGTTGAACATTCAAAATAATCCAGATGCAGTGTGCAACATAAAAAAACAATTCTATGGCCATAGTGCTGAAACAATGTAAAATTATTATTTGGGATGAATGCACTATGGCACACAAACATTCGCTTGAGGCATTGATAGCATTAGATAAACTATTTGGGCGGCACTTTGTTACTCCTTTCTGGTGATTTTAGACAAACACTTACCGTTATTCCACGTTCAACGTACGCTGATGAAATTAATGCTTGCTTAAAATCATCGCGACTATGGCGTAATGTTGAACAAGTACAACTGACCTTGAACATGCGCGTTCAAATGCTTCAGGATCCATCCGCCGAAAATTTCTCTAAACAACTGTTAGATATTGGTGATGGGAAAGTTGATGTACATGAAAATACTGGATGCATCAAATTACAGACGGACTTCTGCACAATCATCGACTCGCAAAATACTCTCATCGATCACATATTTCCCGACGTACACACACAATATGCAAATCGTAAGTGGCTGGCAGAAAGAGCGATTTTGGCAGCTAAAAATGTGGATGGCAATGGGTTAAATTTAAAGATTCAACAGTTGTTGCCTGGGGACTTGGTGTCATACAAATCTATCGATGCAGTTTGCGATACCAACGAGACTGTGAATTATCCAATTGAGTTTTTAAATTCATTGGATTTGCCAGGCATGCCACCAAATCATTTACAATTGAAGGTTGGATCTCCGATTATTCTGCTTCGCAATTTAAACCCACCACGGCTGTGTAATGGCATACGGTTAGTCATTAAAAAATTAATGAAAAACGTCATTGAAGCCATCATCTTGAATGGCAAGTTTCAAGGCGAAAATGTGTTGCTGCCACGAATCCCTACGATTACTACAGATGTGCCAATTAAATTCAAACGCACTCAATTCCCCATTAGATTGGCATTCGCTATGACGATCAATAAGTCACAAGGCCAAACATTGTCTGTATGTGGCTTAGATTTGGAAACACCATGCTTTTCCCACGGACAACTATATGTGGCATGTTCTCGCGTGGGAAAACCCTCCAGTTTGTTTGTGTTGGCTAAAGACGGACTAACCAAGAATATTGTACACTCTATTGCACTGAGAGATTAATTTTTTTTTTTCAATTGCCATAATTGATAGGATAATATGAATAATTATTTTTGATATTTAGAAGGCTATCAAAAATTGTAATTTAAAATATATTCGTTACTTTAATAAGGATTAATTTATTAACTTAAATAAAGCATACTTTAATTGTTTATAATGCTTTCGATTATAAGTACATCCAAGCACACTTAGTAGTAGATTTTTTATTGAACTAAAAAAATGTTTCCTAAAAATAATATAAATAGCAAAACAAGGTTTGCCGGGTCAGCTAGTTTATCTACAAAATCTTTAAAAATATATTTTAGCATATCTTAGCAGTTTCAAAAGTTAAGGATATTTCGTCTGTACAATAATCTTAATCTTGCCTAAAAAAAAATTAATCATTATAAATTCAGTAGAGTAAATTTCATATCATTTTTTGTGTTTATAGTGGCTCTTGGCAGCACATCTTCCCAATAAAATCACATCACTAAGAAATTGGCGTATCGTTTCGACACTTAAATCCACTTGGTGAAAATTTTGCATCTCCGCCCTCATAAAAAAAGCAATTTTTGAAATGGTAGCTTAATTTTGCCCGCCGAAATAAGTTCTCTGTTCTCTCAGCTGACTTTCGAGGCCGACCTGATACTTTTTTACGCTACAAAACATCACTATTCTCCTAATTGGCTACAATCAATTCTAGCTGCTTTTTGTCGAGAAAATCACTTTCTAATGTCTACATACGAATTCTTGGTCACGCCTTATTTCTTCTGATTATTTGGCAACTTGCACAGTAGGGTGATTCAAAAAAAAAATTTTTTTTTTTTGGTTGGTACTCGGAAAAATAGGTTCCTAGACACCTCTAAGAAAGCCTCTCCAAGCATGGGTTCTTAATTGTAACGGGAAGGTCCTCCTACATACAGTTTTCTATTTTTTCTTATTATCAGATAGAAAAATTTATATCTCGCTTCAAACTACTTGAAAAAATATCTTGTTCCTTAGAGTTTGTAGGAAATTGAATGCTCTACAAAAAGGTCTCCACGATTTTTTCGTATGAATTTTATAACTCAATGAAAAAAATCATATACATATCTAGTTCAGTGCAAACATAATTTACCTGAACCTCACTAGCTACTTCGAGAGTAGGATGAATGTCTTTAGCGATGTTCTCATCACCGATTTGCTCTTAATCGTTCAATGCATCAATACTTGACGGCGGTATATAAATAATACTCATATTCTCGTTAAAAAGTATCCTTTCTTCTTAATTTTCACTCTGACTTCGGAAAAATCTCATCCTCATTTTATACACGTTGGAATACTTTACTTATATCATATTTAAATAGTTCCACAATAGACAGGTGTACGATTTTTAGTGTACGATTGAAAGTTTGTTTGAAATACCACTGTATGTGTCAGTATGTATTTTATAGAGGGTTGAGATATGGAAGGGGTAAAAGGCTAAAAATATACCTTGCTAACAAAACATATAGAATTTTTTGAAAATTAGCGTCGCATATACGCAACTGAGCAAGGAATTGGATTAAGCCACGTTGTTGAAATACTTGGTGAAAATATAACATAAAGAAGCGGCTACAATGAGTCACTTAACTTTAGTTACGCGTTTTGTGTCATTACTCTTCCCCATTTACGAGCAAATACATTTGCTTCTACTTCTTTTACTTTTCACATAAACTAAATCACCTGTCCTTACTTTTGTTCCTACATTAATATTAAGTTATCCTTGGGTTGTGCTCACTAGGATCCGCTATACTATAGGTTCGCCAATAAGCACCAATAAAACACCAATTGAAATGCTTGCAATATTTTTTTCGGTTGATGTAAAAATACTCTATCAAGTTTTCATTTGCTTATATATACATATAGATTTCTTTTTGGCTTTTAAATTTTTCTAGGGTTTCCCCGAATCGGGTAAATCGCGGTCTTTCATCGTGGGGATACTTAATTTTATTTTTATTATAACATCTTGAAGGCCCTTTATATTTAACACGTTCTACCCGGGGCATTCTCGAAGAAAAAATCGTAGAATATATTCATCATCGGAGTCGGAAGATGAGGACTCAGACATAATTCAGCAAGATTGGAGTCATGTTATAACAGATTCTGCGCTCTTTGAAGAATACAGTGAAGAAGAACACATCATACTTTTTAAATACTCATTTTCATTTTAGATACTAAGTTTGAAGGATTATTATTTTTACTTTTGAAAATAACTAAATAATAAATTTTTTTTTTGCTTCAGAAAGAACTGCAAAAATATATTTTGTTTATGTTGAAAACGCGTACAATAAATATACAGTTATAATTTCCAATCTATTTTGTTTTATTTCTTTCTAATATGGTTTTTCTAGTATGTCTCTTTCAAGTATGGTTTTTGAATTAAAAGTATAAACATTTGTGTACCGTCGGGTAGAACGTGTTAAGTTAATTTTTATCATAAATTTGTACTAGTACTATACGTTCTAAAATACCATGACCCATTAAATAGTTAATTTTGAAATGATAATTTTTTTATTATAAGAACAAGAAGTCCCTTTTATTTAACTAAATCTACTGCACTGTAAAAAAACTTTACTACTATTTTTAGTTTACATTGCGTATACGTAACATTTTGCTTAAGCATGCAGGGAATAGTCTCAGAGTGTATGTGTGATGTGTAGAAAGTTACCAACTTTCCAGCTCAATCTACCATTAATAGCTGTATATATTACATATACATTGAATGAACCCATACAGGTAAGCTTAACTAAACACTAGCGCATGCCATAATCAATAGCCAAAATATGATAAAGAGGGATATGAAACATGTGGTGTCTTCAGAAGTTGTGAAAACATTAATTTTGCTCGTATAATGATATACAAAAATTTATCGCAAAAATAGGCTTTCACCACCATCTTCCTTTAATTCTTCCGGTGGTTACTGTGTCGAATACTTTCAGAGCTGGAGCGTTTTCATCGTTTCGGAGGGCAGGACCAAGCCAGCGTCGCCGATATCTCTTAATTTGCTGAACTATGTCAATGTCATCTTATAGCTTATCGGTGTACCGAATGCAGGTTTGGCTTTGCCAATGCGCGATAAATACCATAAGTCTTCCACAGAACCTTTCTCCATAATCTCATAACGCCAACTCATCACATGTTGTCATCCGCCATGCTTCTGCACCATATATCAGGACAAGGCTGATAGTGAATTGTAGAATTTGGTTTTTATTTGTCGAGATTGGACTTGACTTCTCAATTGCCTTCTTAGTCTAAAGTAGATCCTGCTGGCAAGAGTTATTCTCCGTTGGACTTCAGGTCTGACATTGTTGTTGGTGTTAATACTTGTTCCAAAATATAAGAAATTATCTACGACCTCGAAGTTATAAATTTCAACAGTGACGTGGTAGCCAAGTCGTGAGTGTGACGACTGTTCTTTTGACAACAGGAGATATTTCATCTTGCCCTGGTTCACTCCAAACCCATTTTCTTCGCTTCTTTGTCCAACCTGGAGAAAGTAGAAGTAACAGCGCGGTTGCTGTGATATTGATGTCATCGGCATATGCCAGCAGTAGTAATCTATTGTAGAAGAATGTACCTTCTCTATATTACTCTGCATCTCGAATTATTTTATCCAGCAGTAGATTGTAAAAGTCGCACAATAGTGAGTCGCCTTGTCTAACATCTCACTTGGTATCAAATGGCTTAGCGACATAAAGGCAGCTCCTTTTTGGTGGTGCCAAAAGTAGCTTTAAAACTGACGAAGAGGCGGTGTGTGCCAATCCTCTTTTCACATTGGCTTTCTACTTCGTCGGGGCGCGGCTGAAATCAGCGATATGTTAAAGAACTTCGCTATGATGCGGATTGTGGCTAGACGTTCATTTACCGGGGTGAATTTCAGGACTCGGCGACTGAGTCTCTCTCCCACCATGTTCGGTCCTTTATATGGCCACTGAAGTAAATGCCGCAAGGACCTACTTATCTTAACCGTCCATAGCACTTCTTGGACGGCGGTGCTGTCATCCTGTACTCTTACGAGGACATCAAACAGCTGGGGAGCGGCAACTTCACAATTAAGGAACATTTCTGGTGCATGCCCTTAATACTTTATACAAATACTTAATACTTTGCAGTGGTCGTTATCAAAAAGTGCATCTGTCATTCGAGGCTGTTTTGTTCTTTTCATTGGAGATGTTTTTTACGTGGCTGGTTCCAAACCCAACACACAACCCTAGGGAGGGATGTTTCGCCTTTTCATTTTAGCTCCCTTTCAAATGGATGTTTTTTTTTGCTACCCAGAGGATACTTGGTCTAAGTCCAGAAATGGTGAGCTTGAGCCTAAAATACGATATTCATTTAATTCAAACTAAGGATTTTTGGATTATCACAGTTGTATGCACGGCTTCAAGTCATCAATGCTAAAGTGTTTCATAATTTTCCTTCTGGGCTATGCTTATACTAATGAGATATGCAGAATCCGAAAACCCATCATAATTATTTAGCAAAAACGGTTGCCTGCTTCATAGTACAAGCAAGTCACGCTCTGAAAATAAACACACCAACCGCAAAATTACAAGATATGAATGGCATAAGCTTTCGAAGTAACAATTTCGCCAAACTACTTTAAACTCTGTCATATGAACCCACACTATACGCATTTAGCTTTTTGTGAGCGCGCATCGGGTTACAGAATTCCGTTTGTTAATGCTACATACTAATTCATGTATTGACGTTTTCGTGTGTATTTTATTCATTTTAAAACTATTCTTATCCTTACTTGCCACATACTTCCTACATCATGCTCTTACATGCCATCCCTGTCACCACACTATGGTATAACTACATTTGATCTTTGTTTATGAAGCCCACTTGGCATACAGGAGATAGCCCAATAGTAATCGCGGTAAAAATGGTTTTTGATGTGTCGTCCAATTTGGATGAAATTTTCACAGAGTATTAACAACAGATTTATGAGTAACACCTTGAATTTCAGGCCTCATAATTTCATTACTTTTTGGTCTATGTCGTTGAGGTATGCCAACGCGCTGAAATATGTTAGTTCAATATGGCTAACTAAAAAGCTTATTAAAATAAAATACATAATAAATGCAACTTTCAAGTATTTTTTTAATTAATTTAGTTATTGCAGAATGAGTAAATGAAAAAAATAGCACTAAAAAAAACACAATTTTTTTTTTCTTAACAATAGAACTGTGGTGCAAAAATTGAATATTAATATCTAAATAGCATGTTGGTAACTTCTTTACTTTTATTTTTTAATTGTTTACTCTTATTGTGCAAGAGAGAATAGAAATAAATTACATTTGTTTTTGTTAGTTATGCAGAATTACAGTTTAAAGATCATCGGTGTTTTAATAAAAATATTTCTATTACATAAATTTATGCGTTATTAATTTGATAGATAATTTTGTTGGGGCTGGGTCATTGACTTTAATAGATATTAATAATTTTTTAATTTGAATTGATAGTGCAAGACATTGTTCTTATCTAAGTTTGTGTTATGATCACTTTCTAATGTGGTTAGTTTAATTGTTAGATTAGAAAATAGTTTGTCGCCTGGCAGGGAAAATAGAAAATAGCCTTTTGCATTATAATTATTTTTTTTGTAAAAGTTTTAAAAAATATTGTAATAATTTTTTTGTTGTTGGTTTGGGCTTTTTTTCCCACCCGCTGAGAAACCCCAGTTTTTTTTTTTCTAAAACAATGTACATTTTGTGATTTTGTTATTTTTTTTTCTGGAATATCAAAAGCAAAAGCAATGAATAAGGAGTTAAACTATATTCCATTCTCGTAAAATTAAATTTTTCCGAATGAAGAGGGGTTGAATTTTTTGAAAAATATAATCAGATCCTTATTTAATTATTTAAAATGAAAAAAAATGAAAAATTAAATACCATGATGATTTTAAAAATTGATTGAATAAAAAAAATATTTTTTTATTTTATGTTTTAATAAATTTTTAAAAGGGGTTTATTGTAATTTTTGTTTGAAACATTTTAAATGATATAAATTAAGAATATAGAATTTAATTGTATTTAAATTTTTAGAAAATATGGCACTTTTTATGTTAGAAATTGATGGGGGTTAATGGGCAAAGTTCAATTTTTTTTTAAATAATGTTTGTAATAAAATTCAAATCAAAATTAAAAGTTTTAT
Source organism: Bactrocera neohumeralis (assembly GCF_024586455.1). Lineage (NCBI taxonomy): Eukaryota > Metazoa > Arthropoda > Insecta > Diptera > Tephritidae > Bactrocera > Bactrocera neohumeralis. The sequence goes on along the minus strand of NC_065923.1, from coordinate 43,170,465 downwards.
AAATTTTTAAAAAGGCATTTTTCAAATTTACTGTATGACATGGGGAAAAGTGGGCAATTTTTTTTTTTTTTAAATGGAATTGTCTCAAAATAACCCGGGGAAAATTTAGTTAAATGACTCTTGATTTAAGCCGGTTTCCCCACGTGCGGGGAGCATAATCCCCAAATGCCAATTACAATTTTTCATCTTATCGAAAAAAATTTTGGGGCTTGTATATAATGTATATACCTAATGTTGGAACTAATGGTGACATGATGTTGTTTGTTGTCTTAGCATATCGGTGTTGAGCTAGTTAAATAAGAAACAATAAGGTGCGAACACGAGACTAACCCCATGGTAAAGACGCCCAAGGTGACTATTTACATGTTTTATATTCTAGGAAGCTACTATTCGCAGTTGAGCACACACACATATTATCTTTACGAATCTTTGAGCATGTCTTTAAAAGTAGCAGCACAAAGTAAAAGTTTGCTTCACGGAATTTTACCATGCGCAACATATGTGCACATAAGCAAGGCCACAACAATGGTTCGCTCTAGGCTGTCATCTACGTATGTATCTGTCGCAAATTGCTATCTGCCCACATCCCAATTCCATCAACAACATTTATCCTAAAATAGTGACAAACGATACCTGGTTTTTAGTTGTTCGCTGTACGCCGTCCATTGGTTAAGATTTTCTTTGGCTTGTATGGCATTGTATCTAGATCTTCCCTTAGGGTCCAATTTATTCTTTGATTTGATGCCCATATATATTAATCTCGTTTCGTATGTAGCTGATATCTCTCTTTTCTTTATAAAAACACGCAAATAAATGAAAAATAGTCTTTATTGTTTTTTATTATATTCAATATTACAGTTTTGGTTTGAAATTTCAGTTTAACTTAACTTTTAAACATTTAAAACAATCTTATTATTTAACCGTCAAGTGTTACTCGCCGCGCTGTTCGACTTCGACTGTGTCGTTGTCGTTCTGTTCTTGTCCGTGTTAGGATCCGTTTAATTAGTTTCGTCAAGTTCGGTCAAACCGTCAGGGATGTAATTATTGGTATTTCTGTCCGCTTCTATGTTCCCTTCCTAGGCAAATATGGGTTCTGGTAGGTCTTTTTGTGTAATGTTTACGTAGAAAATTTTATTAAAATGACCAACGTATGCAAATAAAAACAACGCTTTGCAAACAATTACTGGTAATGACAAAAAATTAGACATGAAAAATTGTAATTTTGTGGTTATTGAAAGGAATAAGTAGCATGAAGTGTGTCAACATTTTTCTTTTAGTTTCATGTTTTTTGTTCTGTCAAAGAATGGCTAGCGGATTATGTATAAATGTGAATGAACAAAGTGTAAGATGCATACTTTCGCTATGACCAAAAATATGCCTGGTGGTAAAAATAAATAATATTTTAGTACTCCAAGCGAACGAAGTAACATATCTTGGTATTCACCTAAATAGAAAGCTCACGTGGAGAAAACACATCTCTAATAAAATAAAATGTATGAAGATTGGAACTGGAAATTTCAATTTTTTAAATAAAACTCTAAACTTAGCCTAGACAACAAAGTGCTTTTATATAATGCGGTCATAAAGCCGATTTGGATGTATGCCATTCAACTGAGGGTAGACCTTAGCAACCAAATTGATATAATTCAAAGGTCCAATCTAAAATTCTTACAACAATCACGGGTGCACCATGGTACAGGCGTAATGAAAGTGGTATGGTAAAGAAAGAAGTAGAAGATAGCAGAATTAAATATATATCTAAACTCTGCGATCACCCAAACCCTTGGCTAATGCTTTAGTTCATTCCTGCGCCTTAAAAGAAGAGATATGCCTGCGTACTAAAGAGCTACAACAGCTCAATCACTGGCTTGAGCTTGTCTAGTTTTTAAATAGATTTAAGATTTTATAAGCAGATCTAGTAAATAAATAATTGAAAACAAATGTTTTTTTTTTTTATGATCCGTGGCAACAGTTATGTCCACTTAAGGTTGGTGTATAACAACCCAACGTCTACGTGCTAATGGCTCCATGAAAGAAAGTGAATCTTGGGGTCGAGATTACATCAAATTTAGAAAACGGAAGATTTTATTTATTAAAGAAAAAAATAGTTTTCCCGTTTTAAAAATGAGACAGATAAATCAAGGTGGGGAAAAAAAAA
>NC_065923.1:43148360-43168207 GCF_024586455.1 Bactrocera neohumeralis | reverse complement strand
CGTAAAATGTAAAGAGCAAATATTAAATTTTGTTTTAAACTTGGGAAAACGTTTACTGAAACATTTCAAATGATGAAAAAAGTTAATGGTGATCAGTGCTTATCCCGTAGTAATGTGCATGAGTGGTTTAAGCGATTCGAAGGAGGTCGTGAGGACCTCTGTGACAATCAGAAGTCGGTCGTCTTCAGAAGTCCTAAATAAAGACAATGCTGATTTGTTTTTTTACGATTCGAGGGTATTGTAAGCATTTATAAATATATTTGTTATATGTATATTTTAATATCTTGCCTATTTCTGCTTTCCTCACGAATCAGCAGTGACATTACCATTTCTCCTCACTTTTCGTAAAAAGCAGAAATTAAGCATAATTGTTTCTTTCTTACCTAATATTCTACAAAAAACGACTCAGGATATTTAAGAATACGGTAGCGAGTTGACAGAAGAATACAAGCACTAAAATTTCAGCTCGTTTGGATGCCGCAATAGCAAAACAAAAACTATGGTAAAAGAAAAACCAAGTTACGCAACTTATCGCGTGTAATTAAAAACAATCTGTCCTGTCCGCAGAAAATTTAATTATCACGAAATGAAAATCCATGCCATTTGTTGTCACATGCTGTACAGCACGCGCAATGCGAATTAGAAGCGTAGCAAAAACGAAAGCTATTTTGCTCTAGAATAATTTCCACTTTGCCTGTTGGAAGGAGTTTGTCACTTAGCATCCCGTCGTTTCAATCGTTGGCAACGCTTTATTGCATATTTTCTTTAAATAAGGGTAAGAGCTGGCACTGTAGTAGCGGCAAAGTTCAAATAGACAGAATAATTGTTTTTGTTGACAGTTTTCACCAACATAACTCTAACAACTCTGCTTTCGAAAATTAGCCCTAATGTCGAAACCAACAAACCCACACACACATAAACAAATATAAATTAAATATATATGTACTCCTTTCTATGGTAAATAACCAAATAAGCAATTAACAAAACAAAAGATATAATTACCATAATAATTTCATTCAATCAAGCAAAAAAGTTATTACAATTTTATTCGAATTTAAACCAACAACTTTTCATTCTAAAACTAAAAAATATTCATTTAATAAAAAAATCAAACTAGAAGTGAAAAAACTCACTCTAAATGTAACTTTTAATATTTTATGCCTAATAAAATGACATATTCATAAAGAGTATATATATTAGCACAAACTTAGTTATATGTTTACATCTGCAGAGTAAAATGTTTTTTACTATGTGGTTTATTATAAAAAAGTAAGGAAGCGATAATTTCGAGTGCAATCGAAAATTTTATACTCTTGCAACTTTTAAGAATCAAAGCCAGGAACAAAATCAAGTTTTCGCCCAAATTTATCTACTTTAGGTCTAAAGATACACTGTGAGTAAAATACGCAGTCACATTTTCATTGAGATGTCTCACATATTGGCCGATATATACGGTATAAAGTCACCCGGAAGTTCCAAAATCTTTATATTAGGTATATGGAGCCTAAGGGAAATATTGACCCGATTCAACCCCATTTGTAATTATTATGAAACGCATATTAAGTTATTTCTTTATCGACCTTTAAGTACGAGTAGTTCTAACAGTACCGTTATATGTATGGGGAGTAAACGGAGTTATCATATTCTTTCATCCATTTTCACTCATTCATCACTTTGCAGGTAAAACTTCTTATCTCGTATTATTTGCGCTTGCTGAATTTGGTTGTTGTAATCTAATCTCGATCCATCATTTAGTTGTGTTTTCATAAGCTTATAGATGGTACTTAGGAATTTACCTCCAACCAAAACAACCACACCCCAACTTTCCTCTTTTCTAGATACAAGTACATTCTATTGATTAAATATGATAAGTAATTGTTTAATTTGCTGCCAAATTCGCAAACAAACATACTAATCACTTTCACTTTAGTAAATAAAAATGCGTACGGATCTAAAATGCACAAGCCATTTAACTTTTATTTATAACATAAATGTATATTTTATAAAGTTATTTACTATAAATATCGGCGAGATAAGAGGTGGGACATCAATGATTACATCGATGCTGGCGATCGAGATGCCGTGGAACTGGAAAATCGCGTTAGAGGTGCAAAACGTTGACGCGGCGCAGTGTCGAATCGAATGTGTTGCTCGAATGGTTTAAAACGAATTGTAAGTCCTATCCCGATGTCCATCATTTTTGTTTAGTGGGTAGGAGCACAGGTGTGGGAGTTGCGTTGAAGTGTCATCAACTGTGAATTGCACTGTAGCATTAGGATGCGCCAGTTTTACCGAGCAGAGGGGGTGGATGCTTAACTCATTTAAACAGTAATTATTTCTAAAAAGATGCGTGACAATATTTTAAATGCATGCATGGATTTGCTTAGAATTTCATCTGGCAAAATATGTTAAAATTTCATTTATCTGTGCTTAGATTCATGCAAGTAACTCGAATTTAACTCTTCCTTACATGCGAGGATCCAGATCATATATATATAGATATAGATATATATATAAATATATATAAAATAAGGATATCTTCATTTCTGATAAGGTATTACGGAGAAGTTTGACAACATAATAGCATAATTCATTATTTTATTCTCAAATAAGTATTGTACATATTAGTATAATCATCATTTAATATGTTTTTCTTAATATAAAATAAATATATTGTTCAGCGACGTGTTACGCGGGAAAAAACAAGATTTTCTTAAGAAATTGAATTGCAAAAAATATAAATTTCTGAGTTATATTTTCACTCTGCGATGTTTCAACATTGGCCATTTTCCAACAACATCGCGTAGATCGATTTCGTCTACTTTATCCTTTGAAGAAGAAAGCAGCATCAAAGAATTCAAACGTTCATCCCCCATTGTTGTACGCAAATCGTTGAAAACAAATTTCAATTTACTAAAAGAACGTTCACATGAAGCTGACGTGACAGGAGCAGTCATTATGTAATGAACAATTTTGTACGCAGAAGGAATGACCTTTCTAAATTTGTACGCTTCTATAGAAATGTCATCGAAAGATTTACACTCTTTACATGAATCAAAAAGAATTTGTGTTTCAGCAAAAATACAATCTAGATCTTCACTGAAGAACTTAGGTTCCAATTGCACAACAAATTGTATAGATTCTATTGTAATATTACTTCTGTTAACTGGAATCCTGAACATCTATCTACTTGGCAACTCATACTGGAATTGCTGAAATGAACTTTCAAATTTTTAGTTATGATATTAAAACGGCCGAAAATGCCGACTCGTTCATAGATGGGGGTGTCTTTCAAAATTCAAAGTTGTTTTACTTGAAATTGGAATCTGAGTGGTTTGAGTATCACAAATCCAGTTGAGAAGCTCAGTAAAATGTTACAAGCCATGCATTTCTAGCAATTGGTGATCCAAGTAGTGGTACTTTTTTTAATAGCCTCTTTTTGATAGACCACGCGTAAGTCATGTAAAGTTGTCATATTATTTTTGTTCAGTATTGTTTGGCATTTCATCATGGAAAGATTTACGGCTGAACAACGTCAACAAATCGTTCAACTTTATTACGAAAATTCACGTTCTGTAAGGAATGTGTTTCGCGCGCTTCGCTCAACTTATGGTCAACATAATCGGCCGTACTGAACGTACTATTCGCATCACCATCATCAGCGGTGGATCCAGAGTGGAGTTTTAGGGGGAAACTGTACACTTAAAATTGTACTTGATTTGAGAAATGTGTAACTGTAGACTATAATTTTGGATACATATTTAAATAATTATTTTACAGCATAGAAACATGGTCATTTTATTAAATAGATTTAATATTTGAATATTTATGGTTAGGCTTCACCAAGCAGATCCAATAAATTAAGAAATATTGAAAAAAAAATTATTGAATCTTTCTATTACTTCTTCTGGTTCTATGCAATGTCGTAGTTTATACTGAGGAGTACTAAGCCGTCCAATATTTTCTAGAGCATCGCTGTTCTGAGCCAAGTCGTGATTCAACGCAAAGAAGAAAAGCATTGTTCAGCGCTTGCATTTATGGCTGGCAAAGTGCAAAGTACGTGAAGAAGAGTATGAATCGTCGGATACTTATCCTTAAATGATGTGAGTGAAGGAAAAGTATAAGAGAAGTTGACAATTCCATCCGAGTAAAAGTTTTAGATCAACAGAAAGCAATTTCTGTCGGATATTCAAGAAAGTTGAGGACTGTTTAAAAATTTATCACTTTAAAATTGCCATAATATTTAAAACTTTGCTGCCTATGAGTATACATATCCAACGATTTATTACAACTTACGTATATTTGCTTAATTTATTCATTTTTCGTAAGCGCATTTCTCTTAGCACTTTACTATTGGCGAATTGATTTTGGTTTCTCAAAACATTTAAAAACGCTACATGTAAATTAATATGATATCAGAGTCATGAAAGCGAAAGGAAAGCAGAAACACAGAAGACAGAAACCCTTATTGCCTGGACTTCATATTTATATTATCGTATACACTCTGCATACTGATAAAATATGGCATGCAATAACTCTAACCATACTCTACAAGGTTTCTTTAGAAAAATACTGGACACAGTGATGAGCCACTTTTTTTTTTAATGGTATGTGATATATACATACAATTATATCTCGGAAGAGCAGTGCAGAATTGCACGGCATTTAGAAGTGTAATATTTTCATCGCTGCATAAACTGCGAACGATGGACACAGATAGAACAAGTAAGAAAGGGCTAAATTCGGGAACAACCGAACTTTGTATACTCTTGCAACTTGCAAGACTCAAAGGCAGGGAAATGCTTTAAGGAGCAAAAAAAGGAGTCTACCAAAGAATCGAAGTTAAAGTAATTTTACAAACTTTACAAATACTTTATATGTACATACAAGTACATATGTATTGTATGTATAACTCATACGCTGACAGGCACAGGTTTGTTAGAAAAACGAAAACAATTATGTGTAATATATGGGAGTTGGGGTAGTATAAGCCCTATTTTATCTTTTAACTATTATTATGCCACATACTAGCAAAATGTTTCCCTGGTTTCATAATGGCATCTGAAATACAATCACAAATGAAATAGAGAAGAGTCAGTCGGATGTTCGAAAATCCTGGTAATGGTGGTAATGATATATTGTTATGAGTAAAATATATTCTGAAAATTTCATTTACATAGGTAACTCAAACATATCCAGCATAAAGTTACCTGGAAATTTGCAAATGTTTTTATTAGGTATATGGGGTCTGAGGGAAGTATTGACCCGATTCAATCTATTTTTGAAACACAGAATAACTATCATCGGGAGAAGACTCTGCCTGAAATTCAGTTCTCACACATTGACCGGTGTTTTCGGTCAAAAATCAATTAAAGATACTGCGATTCATATTCGGTACCTAGGAGCTTGAACAGTTTTGGTCATTTGTTGACATACACCAGAGGCATTATTAGTGCAAAAGCTTTATCCCGCGGTTGTAGTCCTATTTCGCCCATTTCCCGTGAAGTAGGAATATAAGAAGTAAGCTACATACTAAATTTAGTAAGCATCGGTCAGTCGGGTCCCGAGATATGTGATTTCACCAAAAATTGTCCGGCGTCACGCCCATGGTTATAGAACGAAATAAGTTGATTATAAAACACTCAATACGATGAAAAATATATGTTTAGGTTAATGTCGTTCAATACAATCCTAAACCCACGGGCTAATAAACTAAATTATCTCATAGAACTTAGAACGAAATTTTTCATACTCAAAATTTTGAGTCAAAAATAAAATGCTATAGCGTTGCCAAATGATATCTAGATCCAAATTTTCGAAATATTGGAATCTTTTTCATTTATTCTTCCATAAGATTAGCTTTTGAAATGGTAGAGTGTAATGTATACTCCAGTATAGACCTGAAATTACATGCTTGCTAAATATATTTGGTATCTCCCATTCGTTGTTGATACTCCATAGATTTATAGTATCTAAGCGTATTAGCTTCTCAGTAGCGTATCATATTTTGAACTGTCTCTAAATGGCTAAAAGAAATTTTGACAATTCCTACCTAGCAGCTACAATTATTAGATATTAGGGTACATGAAGTTATAGTGCTCCATAAACTACGTAAAATTTCCAATTCCACTTAGCTTTCCCACATTTATGTTTTATATTATTTTCAGGGCATTAAGCGAAAAGTTGTCTAGTCGTGTAAAAGATATCACATGCGCCATAAAGTTTCAATGAAGTCCTTGCCATACTGGAGTAAAAGGGTAAGTTCTCCTTCTCGACAGCGAGCATATATTATTTGTTTTTGTACTCGTATATGCAATAAGTACATTTCTCCAGATGAATACTTGATTTCAACCTAACTCATCGTGGTAGGTTCTTAATTTGATGTTGATGACGCTTCTGTTGGTGTTACACGAAGCTGGCCTAATTTATGGCACCCATAAAGGTGTTGGCGCAACGGATGTACAAGATGCGAAGGAAAGAACAAGCTACAAGATAATTCCATCCACACATACATGTAATTTAATACAATTGAAAAATTTATGTGAAAACTGTTGACGTAATTTACACCAAAGGTGGGTTGCTACGAAAAAGTTGAAGACAACATTTTACAAATAGATAGTGCTGAAAGCATGGAACATCTATGTATATAAGTGTGAGGGTTTTGAAAAATGTTGTCAACTTTACTATTTTATTAATTATAATTTAATTAAATATTTCTATTAAACATAAGTATCCTAAACAAGGTAAAGCGTACCTTCATAACTAAATACTAAGAAGCGAGTTTTACTCTATCAACGTTATGTAAATGCAATAACACTGCTCCTGCATGATCACCATTTGCTTAAGCATTTGAAATTGAGTAATCTACTTGTGCACCTATGCAGGAAAATGTATCAAATCATTTGTTTCATAGTTCCTTTAAGTGCTCTTTACTAGCACATTCAGTTTTTACACTCCTAGAAATATAGTAGGTATGTGCTTATTTATATTAATAGCAGCCATCACATTAGTATTACCGAAGTAGCACCTGTAGGCAAGAGATATTCTGATAAGATAGACGAAATTATCTACCACTTCGAAGTTATGACTGTCAACAGTGACGTGGGTGCCAAGTCGCGAGGGCGACGACTGTTTGTTTGGTGACAGGAGATATTTCGTATTGCCCTAGTTCACCACCAGACGGATTTGCTTCGCTGCCTTTTCCTTTCTGGAGAAAGCAGAACTAACGGCATTGTTTTTAAGGCCAATAATGCTAATAGCATCGACGTACGCCAGTAGCAATACACTCTTTAATAAGAAGGTTGAAAAAGTCACACGAAATAGAGTTACCTTGTTTGAAACCTCGTTTGGTATCGAACGGCTCGGAGAGGTCTTTCCCGATCCTGACGGAGCTTTTGGTGTTGCTCAACGTCAGTTTACACAGCCGTATTAGTTTTGCGGGGCATACCAAATTCAGACATCGCGGCATAAAGGCAGCTCCTTTTAGTGCTGTCGAAAGCAGCTTTGAAATTAACAAAGAGGTGGTGTGTGTCGATTTTCCTTGCACGGGTCTTTTCCAAGATTTGGCACGTGGTGAATATCTGGTCGGTTGTTGATTTTCCAGGCCTAAAGATGATAAGGCCCAATCAGTTTGTTGTTGGTGGGCTTTAATCTCTCACACAGTACGCTCAATAGAAACTTATATGCTTATACAACGGTAGTTGGCGTAGATTGTCGGGTCTCCCTTTTAGTGGATTGGGGCTAGCGCACCTAAATTCCAATCGTTGGGCACGCTTTCGTCCGACCATACTTTACAAAGAAGCTGATGCATGCTCCTTATCAGTTCTTCGCCGCCGTGTTTGAATAGCTCGGTCGGCAATCCATCGGCCCCCGCCGCTTTGTTGTTCTTCAGATGGGTAATTGCTATTCGAACTTCTTCTTCTTCATCGATTGGGTAATCGGGTTCGCCTGTCCCTGGTGTTATGATTTCACTGCCATTCAGCGGGCTGGAGAAGTGTTTCATCGATAATTTTAGTATGCTCTGGGCATCGGTCACTAGATCACCTTTGGGGGTTCTGCAAGAGTATGCTCCGGTCTTGAAACCTTCTGTTAGCCGCCGCATTTTTTCATAGAATTTTCGAGCATTACCCCTATCGACCAGCTTGTCAAGCTCTTCATACTCACGCATTTCGGCCTCTATCTTTTTCTGTCTGCAAATGCGTATCGCTTCCTTCTTCAACTCTTGATATCTATCCCATCTCGCACGTGTTGTGGTCGATTGTAACGCAGACAGTCTGTTTCCTCTCCGCTGCGACACGGAACTCCTCGCCGTACCAGCCTCTCTTTTGTATTTTCCGAAAACCAATGTTTTCGGTTACAGCTGAAAAAAAGGCGCTTGAAATACTCAAAGTTCCTGTGCAGATGGTGGCTTTTCGATCCTGAGGCAGCCCGGTAGCTTAATGTATTTTCTTACGCTGGAATCTAGTACTACAGATAACCATATTTCGGTCCCCGGCAAAGTCGATCAGCCTCAACCCATTTGGGGATGTTTTCTCGGGGAGGCTGGAGTTACCGACTGTTGCGCCAAAGATACCTTCTTTGCCCACCCTGGCGTTAAAGTCGCCGATTTTGACATCGTGGCGGGGGCAGCACTCATAAAAGACATCTTTGGTCACATCGTCCTTCTCTTCCGTCGGGGCGTGGGCGCAAATCAGCGATATGTTGAAGAACCTCGCTTTGATGCGGAAAGTGGCTAGACATTCTCTGGACAGTCTCTCTCCCACCACGAATACCTCACCAAATTTGCGCTCCTTTATATGGCAACTGTAGTAAATGCCATAATGACTCGCCTCAGTCCTTGTCCCGTCCATCGTATTCTTGGACGGCGGCGATGTCAGGCTCCACTCTAACGAGGGCTGAGGTTCCGAATTAAGGGACCGGACATTCCATCTGCATGCTTCAGTTCTTTTTCTATGGTCGTCATCAAAAGGGGAGACTCTCATCCAAGGAGTTGGTAATCTTTCATTGAGGCGGTTTTTACGTGGCGGGTTCCAAACCCAGCGTACAGCCCTATGGAAGGATGTTTCGCCTTTTTACTTTAGATCGCCTTCAAACGGATGTTCTTAGGCTACCCAGAGTATACTTGGTCAAAGACCGGAAGTCGTGAGCTGCTTGAGCCATATGTAATAGAATCGTTTCTGGCCACTCCCAAGTGAATGGCGATCAGAGATTTTTCTTCACTTGCGTGTAGTTCTACACATGACTCCATCCTCCAGGAAAACCTGATTAGGTTCACTTTCATGGAAGTTATGGTGCGAACAAAATCATAAGCTATGCATGAACAATAGAGTGATTCAAAAAAAAATTTTTTTTTTCGTTTGGTACTCGGAAAAATAGGTTCCTAGACACCTCTAAGAAAGCTTCTCCAAACATGAGTTTTTAATTGTAACGGGAAGGTCCTCCTACATACAGTTTTCTATTTTTTCTTATTATCAGATAGAAAAATTTATATCTCGCTTCCAACTACTTAAAAAAATATATTGTTCCTTAGATTTTGTAGGAAATTGAATGCTCTACAAAAAAGGTCTATTATGATTTTTTCGTAAGCCCAAACGTTTAAAAGATATTAACAGTTAAAGTTTGATTATTTTTGGGAAATTTTTTTGTTTCTTATGAATTTTATAACTCAATGAAAAAAAATTATATTGCAGCGTACGGCATCAGTGTTGAAAGCGATAATTGCATGCGAATGTGCACCTTCGAATGTTGACGCGCGAATTGAGCCGTAATATGTGCTTTCACCTAATAGTGGGCGGTGCCACGCTCCATATCATCTCAGAGTTAAAATTTAATGTCTCTGGTGCACATATTCTTTTTTTCGAGTAGTTGTAAATAGCAATCCTAAGTGACAGATTACAATAGTAGGATAGGTAAGCAAATTAAATATTTTTCTCAGCATAGTTTTAAAGATTCGCTTTAAGTCAACAACTTGTCAACAACTTGTCCCTATTGGCTCTATTGGTGTCACAATTTGGCGTTGTGTTGTTCAAACACAATACCTTCCTATTGTCTAAAGTTTCCCGCTTCTGAGGGAGTACTTCCTTCAAACCGTCCAATTATTGACCGTGCATGATGCTCCTCAAAATTACCTGATTCATGAGATTGGCGCTAATGAGGAACAGACATTTTTGATTAATTACTATGTATAAGTACTGTAACAATTCCCATATTCATTCCTTCAATTTACCAATACTACCAGTGCAAAATGAGACGCAAACTTCCGTAAAAAATACATTAACTATGTTAGATATTTGTTGACTAATACTTTAGTATATATTATATTTCTTTTAACTTTATTAAGTTTAAGCTAAGTTAATTAAGTTATTAAGTTTTGCATTTTTAATCCGACAATATGAAAAGTATTAAAATTTATATATAGTTTAATCTACGTATAGTCAACTTTAAAAGTCTATAAATTGCAACGCGTGTATAAGTTGGTAAAACACGAGCATGAGACGAATAACTTTTAAGTCATTTTCCAAGTTAAAAGCACCTGTTCCAGGTTTCTCTTGTCTTGTTGAAGTGCCATACATACGAGTACATCAATCTTTTCGCGTGACATGCTGCACGATACACTTGCGTATTTCTCCTTTGAACAGGGCAAACATAATAACAAGTTTAGAAAAATGTTTGTATGATTTTCATAAATTTATATCAATATGCGCAAGTTTCATTTTGAATTCGATAATCTTAAGTGACTTTCAATGTTGACGAAAGTGTCTAAATTATATTGAAAGAAAATTGCGTTCACTCAACCTATTTAGTAGAAGATTTCATGTACATATGTACTGTTCATACACATTGTTTTGCTTTACCATCCATGTTCTCGAATCTGTTGTGTACATAATTCGTTGCCGAGCATGTTTTGCCTTTCATGTTCACCAACTTAAAAAATATTGCCTCACCTGCTGTGGGCAGTCTTGAATGTGTGGGCGTGTAGATTGTATGCTATTTTCTTTCTTAAGCTTGGAAGTGTGGGCAATACTTGAAGACATGTGTGGTTCGGTAAAAATTTATTGAAAGTGAAGCAACATCAAAACAAATATAAAAAGGCTTTATAGTAATTTACATTCTCACTGTACACGAATACCAGATCAAAATCTAAAATGTTTTTCAATTTATTTGATCGATGAAAATATTTAAAACAAATTCACCATCTGAACTTTTCAGTGCACATAATAATAAATTATCTCAACTCTCTAACGCCACTGGATCTGCTTACTAGGCTGATCCAAAAACTGGTTTGGCAGTCTTCTAAAGTTCTGGTTCACACAAGTGCACTTAGTCCAATTTATTTGCAATAATGTAGCAAATGTCTTCACCACATCCTCTTCCTTTAGTTTGTAATACATCAGAAAGAATAAGAAATACATCTATCTATAGAATTTTTCGGTCGATCAATTTTATATCCTACAAGCTACTTGAATGTTCTGTATAGATTGATATTTTGTCATCGTTTTGAAGTCGAACTACCACATCGCGAATATTTTTAGTATCACATTTATATAAAATTTAAAGCTCTCTGTTCTTCTGGTTTACATACTTGTATAACAGCATACAATAGCCAAAATCTGTGGTATTTTAATGATTTTATGTAGTAAGTATACTTAACAAAAAATTTATTAAATCGCGGCACATCTTCTTCTAGACACCATATTCGATGCAACCGAAGTTAACGTTTTTTCCTGTTTTTAATTACTTGGGGTACAAATATATCTTGAAAAGAATTTTAATTTCTCATTCCGATTGTAAGCTGTTTTATGGAAAAAGTTATTCACATATTTTTAGTGGAACGAAAATCTGGTATTAGAGATTCATTTTATCAAGGTTGTTGGATGTTTTTTATGATGCAAAATATCAAAAAACCCTGTGTTATAAACATTGGAAAGTAATACGATATACGTTGGATCTGCAACGTTTGAAGGCGTTGGAAAAAAAATTAACCCCAGAAATAATGGATTCTTTAATGTTCGTATATATACTAAGGGCGAAATGTACATTAAAGCGAGTGGAAATTTAAATACTAAGCGAAATAAGATGTGACGGAGAATATGAAAATATATATAGGATAATACAACTGTGTATTCACGGTGGCCCCAGAACGAATTAAGCGTGAAAACGGTGCTTGATACTATTGAGATGTTAGCAATCCAGCTATTTTAAAAGCTTTTTCTCCTCTCTTTTAAAGTATTTTAAGCCAGATGATGATATTAAAATTGCCAAGATAATACACATGGCTCAATAAATGTGTACTACTCCAAAATATTTAATAATCTGCTATTACTGAACAGAATTTAAATCAGATTATGACAATGTGGTCATTGTTTAAACTGATAATTTTGCACTGAATATGTTACAGACTTAAATAAAAACTTATCGCAATATAATTTTTATAATCAAATTTATAAAATTTTGGGATCGATGTTCCACTTATATTAATAGTTTTTCCACAATATTGAATTTGATGTAAATAGACACAAGGAGAAGAGACTCCTTATCATGTGACTTCTTTCGTTTATTGGTGGAGAAAATAATAATATAAATAAGAGCGTACAACTTCTGGCGAACGTCGATGATCAAAACTCGCGCCGTTAGTTCTGCTTTCTCCAGACTGTATAAGGAAGCAGAAAATGGATGTAACAGTGAACGAGGACAAGACGAAATATCTCCTATCATGAAAAAACAGTCATCGCATTCGTGACTAGGCTGGCACGCTTAACTAAACTTATATTAACACTAACAACAATGTCAGAATAAGTCTTGCCAACAGGTGCTATTTTTGACTAAGTAGGCAGCTGAAAAGTGAAGTGATCTCTCGACGAAGAAAAACAAAGCTCTACAAGTCCCTCGTCCTGCCGGTCCTGCTATATGGTGCGGAGGCATGGACATAAATGAAAGTATGCTAATAACCATTCAATGGCAATTTTTGTGGTTCACTTTGATGACGATGGCTGTAAATCGATGATAAAAACTTGAGATTTAAACTCAACTTTAATTAGTTGAGGACTAATAATTTCCAAGAAGTTTTACATTCGTAGCTAAATACGACAAATCATTTAACTCAGTTTCTTTTTATTGGCAGATCAGGAGTTAATTCGGTATGCTAAATAAACACACGCAAAAAATCACAATAACAGATCACAATAGTTGGTTTCCTGTCATTCCGCCATGTTGTTCACTTAAAATCCTTTTTAATGTCATAAGAAAAACTAGTAATTTTTGCAAATTATGAATGGTCCAAGATTGCTTACAACCCATAGCTCAAATCATTTTCCATGTTGCCTAGCAATACTATACAACACAAGGGATATTTCTTCAATTGCGCAATTACCTGTTTCGGTATATGTGACTACGAAACTTGTCGGTATTACTATTATTAAATACTTAACAAGCACTTAATAAAGGCAATAGTTTTTAATTGCTTTACTATTGGACTGCAATATGCATGCAGAAAATTAAACAAATTGCTGAATTGATTATCTATTTCACAACCTTATTCATTCTTATGCTCGAAATGACAATTTATGCATTTAATAGGATAAGCCACTTGAGAGTTGATTTAAGCTCTTGCTTTCAGATAACAAGAAGATATTACCTCACAATACGAAGTTGGTTACGGAGGGATAAACATGATAAATTTTCAAGTAATATTTTGCCATTAGGATATATCTATATTGTAACTAGACATACGATTATTATGCGTTCAGGCAATGAACATTTTATGTTTATATCTACTAGTATTTATATACATAATACAACCAATCAATATATGCATTTAAGTGTGTGTATAAGTATGATGTATGAATATGCATATATACAGATATCACATAAGTAAGCAATACTAATATACATGTATTTTTTAGTTTAAAAAGTTTTTTAAGAAGTAAAGATTAGCTAAAGATATAACAGAAAATTTCATCCTTTTACAATTTGAAAGGATTAGAGTCAGGGAAGAACCTTCAGATACAAATAGGCTATAAGTTGTGTGGGGACTTGGGCGAGTTTTTATCCATTTTTATTCACTACAAACACAAAAACTGCACCGTTATAAGAAAAACACGCTCCCTAAGTTTTATTAAGATAACTCACATATTGGCCGATATATGTTGTATAAAGCCACATGGAAGCTCGAAAATCGTTGTGTTCGGTATATGGGAGTTATGGGATGTATTGGCACGATTCAAACAGTCCAATAACGCTATGTGGCAGTCGATGTTGCTGGTGCTTTCTTTTTCAAGGTAGTCAAGGAGTGAAAAGATGCCTTGGATTTATTAAACATGAACATTTCCAAACACTACTCCGAATTATCACCTCGTCGTAGTGTTTGGTCAAAAATGAGCTCGGGTGGCATCCACTTTGCGCAGAACTTTTATATTAAAAGCGCCATAATCTAGTACTATTATCACAATGTGCTTATTTTCTATTTTCAAAGTTATTCTGAAAAACATTCCTTTAAATCCCGTGAAAAATTTATGCACGGTTCATCATTACGAACATTGTACGTATATTAAGTCTCACGGAACTTATATTGAATAAATAATAACTATTAAAGTTATTTAATTTTTAGAATACACCTCATATATTTCTTGTAATGAAAATCAACCCACGAAAACTTTTAATTATGTATTTCAAATGCATTTTAATTTCTAAAACTTAGGTTAAAGGAAATAAAATTAAATGTTTCCTTCTCTAAAATACCACACTGTTTACTCATATTATGAATTTAAAAACACTGTAGCGTTATTCCAGCTTTCAAGGACTAAATATACACACATACATATGTAAGAAACAATTACAATTATGTGCTAGCACTTGATTCACTGAAAAGCCATGTAAGTGCCAACGGCTGAAGAATGTTGTGTTGTATATTACTCTGCTTTTTTTGGAAAATGCAATGTGTCTGTTATGCTCCTTGGAATTGGATTACACAATTGTTTTGTTGGATTCATTCTTTAAGAAGTTAGGATTTTTTTACCAAGATGTACGTGTGCAAAAATATCTGTATGTACTTACAAAAGAATAATGTTTCCAGTAATTCCAAGCTCTGGATATATATTTTCAACAATTGAGAATATTTTGCCCTGAAAGCACAAAATGTAGAATTAAGTCTCCGAAAAATTATTGTAGAGTCATTATTGGCCTGATTTAATTCATTTTTGGAGTTATGTATACTGTTATTAAAGCAAAGCTCTTCTTTATTTTTTTAAACTATATCATAAATTGACTGGTATATGCGGTATAAGGTCAAAAAGAAGTTCGACATCTTACATAGGCATATAACATGCCCCGTCGTATCACAATTTTGTAGCTTATTTAGTTATGATAAATTCGCAGTTTCACCAATATCGGTAGCTTGTGGGGTTGGTAATAATCCGATATCGTCTATAAGCAATGCTAACCTCCCTCTGGTGCCAAGAGAAACGGGTTGCATCAATATACATTTATATTATTTTTACTCAAGTTATTGCTTGCACGATAAAACTAACGGTCGGACAGAGAGTCATCCAAAGCTCAACTCAACTCGTCAACCGGATCATTTACAACTGGGTGGCGCACGGATCCTCCTACAAAAACAAACCGTAATAACTGTTAACAATGCCTTACATTTACATATACTTTCAATGCATTGCAAATTTTATTTTATTTTATAAAATTAATTATTTTTAAATATATGGATCATAAAAACATCCATGTTCAATAACACTAGCCGACAATGGATTTTGCTCTGAAATAAAAATTATATATTTTGGTTCCTGTTAGTATGTATATCATTAGAAAAATAATAAAAAAAATCCTTAGGTCCAATTACGATAATATTATTGAAGTTATACTTCTTATACGAGTTCGGAAAAGGTTGGTCCAACGACCTCAACTTCTAACGAACCGTCAACTTCTCGTGGTAGTTGTGGCTTAGAAAGTAGTGTTGATGTTTATGCTTCCGACCACACCGATTTTGACGACGATGACTACGAGCCACCACCAACAAGGTCAACAACAGAGCCACATCTGATAACTCAAAGCGAACTTAATGATTTGATTCGTGACCTTGATTTACCGAAAGAGAAATCAGAACTTTTAGCTTCTAGACTAAAACAATGGAATTTATTGCATCCAGAGACAAGAATCTGTACTTATCGGAAACGACATAGTAGTGTTGTGGATTTCTTTGAAAAGGAAAACGATCTAGTCTATTGCAAAGATGTATATGGGCTTATGAAAAAAATGTTTTGTACCTATTCACCTGATCAGTGGAGACTATTTATTGATTCATCGAAAATAAGTTTGAAGGTGGTTTTGTTACATAATGGTAACGAACTTCCATCTGTACCTCTAGCGCATGGAGTACATATCAAAGAAACCTATGAAAATATCAAAAATCTACTACAAAAAATACAGTATGCTAAACATTCTTGGAAAATTTTTTCTGATTTAAAAGTAGTTGGGATGTTACTAGGTATGCAAGCTGGTTACACAAAATTTTGGTGTTTTATGTGCGAAAGGGATAGCAGAGCTCAAAGCAAACACTATATCCAAAAAGAGTGGCCAAAAAGAACAGACTATGTACCTAATCAGAAAAGTGTGTCCAATCTTCGTCTTGTTGAACCCGAGAATATTGTATTGCCACCCCTTCATATAAAATTAGGCTTAATGAAAAATTTTTTAAAAGCAATGGATAAAACGGGAGAAGGTTTTCAATACCTTAAAAGTATATTTCCGAGACTTAGTGATGCGAAATTAAAAGAAGGGATTTTTGTGGGGCCAGACATACGACGAGTTATGAAGGATCAAAACATTGTCTCTAAACTAAGTACGCTAGAAAAAAAAGCATGGCTTTCATTTGTTGAGGTTGTAAAAAATTTTTTGGGTAACACCAAATCACCCGATTATGAAGAACTCATATCAAGTCTATTGACGGATTTTCAGGCTTTAGGGTGTAACATGTCCCTGAAAATACATTTCCTACATTCGCACTTGGATTTCTTTCCTCCCAATTTAGGTGCAGTCAGTGATGAACATGGGGAGAGATTTCACCAAGACATATTGAGTATGGAGAAAAGGTATCAAGGCAAATGGACTCCTAGCATGCTGGCAGACTATTGCTGGATATGTTTACGTGATAATCCTGACTACCAATACAGCAGAAGTTCAAAAAAGTACAAGAAAATATAAATTGAGGGATAAAGATTTGTAATATTCAATATATTTTTTGCAAAAACTGTACTTTTATTTTTCTCTTAACCTGGACCTAGCAATTTTTTTATATTCAAATTATATATCGAGCCATTGCCAAAATAATGTATCCCACACCATAATCGATATTTGGTTTGTTATCGAAATCGATAGTTCAACATCATTTGCATCATCTGTCAAAATTTCATGGCTGTAGATCAAACTGTTATGATTTTATAACAAAAACAATTTTAATGTAAATGCATATGGTGACTTGTTTACATTTCCTTTGAACGCTTGTGTGGGATACAATTAAATTCTCTTTTAAAATAAATGAAACACAAGGGGAAAAAAACACAATTTTTTGAGACTTTAATTAAAGATAAAGCTTTAGAACAATATGTCGAAGGTATGAATTTGTTTTTTTTGCAAAATATGTTTTTGTTTTCAATTATTTGATATTTTACAGCTCCCCCTGGGACCGTATAGCGATTCAGATGAATCTTTCATTGATTTAAATGGTTTGGAAAGTTTAAAAGAAGTCGAGGAGGAAACGTGTGTTGGGAAAAGGGGCTACAGAAAGCAAAAGAGAATACCTAAAAGGCTGCAAAAAGTTAAGAAAAAAAATACGAGTGTTTTGCCCAACCCGTGCTTAAAGAAAAAATGTCCAAATTCGTGTCATGATAAAATTTCTGAAGATGAAAGAATAAGAATAAATGAACATTTTTGGGGAATCGGCAACAAAATTAGACAGAAAGATTGGCTGTCTTCTTGTGTTAAACAAGTCGATATTAAAAGGCGATATGGAAAAAGTGACAGAAAAAAGTGCAGCTTTAATTATTTTATCAATATGAATAATAGAAGTTTTAAAGTTTGTCAAAAATTTTTATTGAAAACGTTGAACATTTCACAAACGATTTTAATATCCGTAATTAAAAATAGATAAAGAATAAATAAAAATTATTCGGAATAGGACTATTTGGGCTCCAAGTGAGTGGTCCACCATAATATCAAATGCAAAAACTAACCCAAGAAAATATAATTGTATTGAATTAACTAACAGTGATTTTAAAGACTGGAAGACATTTTCACAGGCGTTACTTCCAAATTCAGTGAAAATTTTACAAAATTTACAAAATTATGCTCTGTTACATTGGAAAAAAAGATTTCAAATATTACTCTTAAATATGGCTACTTTGATGAATCTGAAACCATAAATTATGATCTAGATTCAATTCCACGATCCAGACGAAACTCCCAAATAGTTTGTGAGGGACCTACTCAACTATATGATCATATATTAAACATTTCTTCTGCTAAATATAAGGATTTGAAAACGCTTTGCGATAGAAAAACTATACCCGTAAAATTCCAACACGAGTATTTAAATTTAAAATGGTATGGATCTGTTAAAGATTTGCTACCTGAAACCGACCAGGAAGATAGTATTTAGCGTTCTTTATATATTTTTATCTTTATTCAAGTTTACAAGATTTTAATATGAATAACATTACTTTGTTAACAGAAAACTTTAAATATATGATTTAATTTTAAGGACAAAGTAAAAAAATTAAATAAAAAAAAACGGGAAGTCACTTCCTTAAAATAATTTTTTTGTGTAACCCACACACTTTTTTAATAATAGGTTGCCAGAAGGAAAGCAAAAAAAATGTATCCCACAAAAACAACCGTTATGATGCAAATATCTATATAAAATTATTAAAATTAAATGTATTACACATTATAAATTTTAAAATAATGGCTTTATTCAAACTGATTTAATTTAAAAAAAAAACCTTCCCCTGTAAAATTTCGAGTTTGTGGGATACATTTTTTCGGCGGTTATGGCTCGATATGTACCTTATCAAAGCAACATAAAAAAACAAGTTTGGTTTCAGAGCAGAAAAAAAATGTCAAACTTGTCGGCTAGTGTAATCATTGCTACCTGAAGGGTTGAAGTCGAGATTGCCTCACTTATAGATTGCTTCAATCGAACTGCTTCAATTCAGTCAGATTTCCGGGTTTTGTTTTGTATACCTCTTCCTGGACATAGCCCCATAAAAAATGGTGCAGTCAGGCCAGGTGACCTTGGGGGTCAGCAGAATGAGAAGTTTCTTGATATAATTTGTTTTCAAATTTTCATCGGAGTTCCGCAATAACCGGCCTGGCCATGTGAGTAGGAGCGAGATCTTGCTGGAACTAAATGCTATTGAAAGGGATATGTCTTCAGCGTAGTTGTGCGTAAATTTTTAAATAACGGTGAGCATTGACAGTTACTGTCGCACCGTTTTCTTTAAAGAAGTATGACCCAATAGCACAACTTGATGAAACTACGCACCACCCAGTCACTTGTTCTGGATGAAGTTCCGTTTCATGGACTTAACTCCCTCCATATATGGAAATTTTGCTTGTTTGCATTTCCGTTTAGATCAAATGGCCTTCATCAGAAAAAAACAGGCAATTTATGAAGTTATGGTCTTCTTTGGCCACTGCAGTCATTTTTTGGGAAAAATTCCGGTTGGTAAATCTAGAGGGTTTAACCTGCTTGTTATTTGAACAGATTTCAGTCATTATGAATTATCCACTTTAATGGCAGTCTGCTAACTCTAAGTTGTGAGACAAAACTCTTGGATTTGACT